>NC_068277.1:1222440-1362440 GCF_025860055.1 Xyrauchen texanus | reverse complement strand
GCCTGTAGTGATCATGAGTGTTATGATCATGAGTGTAGTGATCATGAGTGTAGTGATCATGACTGAGTATAGTGGACATGGCTGTAGTGATCATGAGTGTAGTGATCATGAGTGTGTAGTGATCATGAGTGTAGTGATCATGACTGTAATGAATCACAATCAATGTAAAACAAAAACAAAAACAAAAGTTAGACAGAATATGTGCTGAAGTTAAATCATGTCGCTACAGAAATGAATAAATAACATCAAATAATTTAAATAAGGTCTAAAAACACATTCCCCTTGTTTATGTAGATTTTGCCAATAAGATTCATTTGATTTGCAGATTAATTTCTAATATTTTCACTCTCTGTTTCTGCCATCCTTTAAACAAAGTGCACCTCAAAGACAAATATGCATTGTGGTATGAATAAATTATGCAAATGAAGTGTACTGTTTATAAATGGAATGTTTGTTGATTTTAAAAACACTGCTGTGATTGTAATTGTTGTAACTTGTATTTGGTGATTATATGTTATATGTTATATTATGTTATATTATATGTTTTTTGGATATCACCGTCACTGTGATTTGTGTGTTAAATGATGAGACATTTCAAAACAAGAATATTCGTATGATTTGGGCACTCCTCAAAAGTGTTCAGTGTATCACTTCAACAACAAACTGTGTCCAAACACACAACACACATGTAACACAATCACACTCATGTGACACAGTTTAATGAAAAGACTTTAATTTAGGGTTTATCTTAACCCTGTGGCGTCGACAGACGCGTCCTGCTGGATATTTTCGTCATTACAGCGGAAACAACATAAAATACTCTGTCATTTTGGGGTATACAGATAATTGTAAGACATCATTAGAGACTATAAATTGTCTACTTTTATTTGTGCACACTCACAATAACAACAATCGTGTGCTTTTGTAAAATAAAGAAAATAAAAAGGGTGAGCTTTCAGCAGTCTCTGTTCACGAGCATATTTCTGAAACAAGTCATAAAAATGATCTGACACTCTGCGAATACTTATCACACAAACATGAAACATATGTTTAAAGAAAGCTTAAAATGTCTACTTTTGAATAAAACAATTCAAATTTAAAACAAATATTCTCCTGCAATGTAATCTGTATGAAACAAAGTGATGTACAGTTTCTTCAGGATCAGCTAATTATATCTAATGTGATCAAACCCACCAGCAGAGGGCGCCATTCATACAGTAATGTGCGGAGACGATCAAGGGAAATGGTGAACGCCCCTGACTGTGTCTTAAAAACAAGTTCGTTCATTTTTCTGTGTGTTTGTAACGATACACAGGCGATGAAACTCCTGAATATAAAGGAAGATTTAACATTTTCCTCAGAAGAAGAGCGATACACCGATGAACGTTTGTATTTTGAAGAGAGACTTGATCCAGCCGAGGATACAATTTCAGACGAGTAAGTCATTTAGTTTTCATTAGTTGACATGCTATTTTATATAAACATGTTCATATTTTACTAGTGGGACTGTTTCCAGACAGGATTCAGAGTATTGACATTTGAAATATGTCCTAATACGCAAGTTTTAGTTACATGTAAATGTTGTTTTGTCTGAAGCGTGTATTTAAATTGAATGCTGTATGATATAAATATGATATGTAATATGATATAAAAATAATATGAATGTTTAGATTATGTTTTAACTAGTGTTTATGCTGTCTCATTATCATCAACAAAGCTTGTGCTTGCACATATGTGTTCAGGTTAAATGAGTAAAATGCACTTTAAATATGCCCATATTAGAAAATCAGCATATTATAATGATTTCTGAAGGATCATGTGATGCTGAAAATTCAGCTTTGATCACAAATAACATTTTACAATATATTCAAATAGAAAACTGTTCTTTTAAATTGTAAAAAGAGTTCACACAATGTTTTTACTGTATTTTGGATCAAATAAATCCAGTCTTGGTGAGCAGAAGAGACTTCTTTTAACGGTAGTGTAGGTCTAAAATTAAGTAAAGTCTTTATGTAAAGAACATGTATAATCAGATTTATATATATTTAACTTAAAACTTGATTTGGATCATTAAGTCTCCTCACATTCATTCTCTATCCCTCATTGATAGGCCCAGGGGAGGGGTCTTTTGTCTCTTCAGGTGTGAATTACAATCAATATTCATGATAGTTCACGCCTCCTCACATATGACCTTTCTAACACTAAAAGTGTAATATAAAAGTTCAATTACTATATTGTTTTGTATGAATGAGTGATCAGGTGGTTTTCACATCATTTTGTAGCAAAAACTCTAGAGCTACAAGATCCAATTCTCAAAAGTCTTGTGGACAAATGTTTAGTATGTGATATATGACCTTATTTAAGTGACTTAATATTTTAGTTTTTTCAAAAACCACGCATAAATGTTATTTTCTCAAAAATACAAACATGTTGCTCACATATTATTCTAGCCCAGTTTGTGCTGAATACAGTGTTATCAGACTTTAGCCATTAATATGTTTTTAAGCAACTGAAAAAAGCACAAATGTCAAGGCATGTCAAAACTTCTCCAGGGCCCAAAACACCCTCAGACCCCAGAGGGTTAAACTCTATGGACCTGCCGGCGGGTCCAAAAGGGGTGCGCTATATCGTGAAAAAGGTTTAAGCTTAACATGATGAAGTCTCCGTATGCATAAGTCAGGCTTATGAGGTATCAAACATCACTTCTGCATTCATATACTTAAAATAACAAAATAAAGTCATAAAACATTCGTGTTGAAAATTAGTGCCCCCTAGAGGTCATATTGTGGCACCATTTTGTGGTCTGTTCTGCATAACGCGACGGCTCGTTTTAGCTTATCGCGGACCATTAGGCATGTTTCATGGCCGGCCCACTCAGTTCTGATGGCTAGTCTGCACCCGATCGGCCACAAAGTGTGTCGGCAATGAAATGTTGAAGTCCCCTCGCACCTGTATACAGGTTACAGTAACTTTTGCAGTAATCATGTGTCACAGTAATGCGGCCTGTGTTATTCAGTTGTGTGCTGAATGGAAAGTCCAAAGATTGACGAGACCCGCATCATGGCACTTTTTGCGTGTAAACCAGTCATGCTTTTAGAATAAAATATGTAATAATAAAACTCGCCCACTTTGCAACAAACATTAAAAGTTCTATACATTTTTATGTTTTTATAAATGATGTAGAGTGTTAAATTGAATAATAAATTAAGTAGATAAAATAAATAATTTATAATAAGCTCCGCCTTTATTCAGTTTTTAAAGCCTAATAGAAAAGTATCCACCTTAGTAGAGCAATACAATACTTTAAACAATTACAGAATAGTCCCATTAGTCACAGATACACTTCAGAAAAATATTTCTGAGCTTAAAAGATACAAAAACCAAATCAATGCAGAGCATTGACTCTCAAAAGGAATACAATGTGGCCCCTTTACCAAAATACTTGCCCACCCCTGCTCTAGGACCAGCAGGCATGCACTAACTGGACATGGCTGTATTTGGCATGCTTTGGCATTTTAAAGGAACAGTTATGTCATCAGATGCTGTTGATATGATGACTTTATTTGCACAGTCATCATACTCCTGTCCATCATTTGTATCGTTATGTATCATCTAGGGTCACCCTTGAAAAACACACCACTCTTGTAATGCAGCAATATATTTACACCAATACACCAACAGGGTCTGAGGCAGTATGGGGTCTGCTGTGCCACGCTAGTCATCGTCTCAAGCAGTCACTTTTCTCAAGCCCAGGGAGAAAACAACACTGCAGCAGCGCAAATGAGCGTTGAGCAAAAATGTGCCCAAAAATGTATCACACATATTTATTAAGGTCACTAGATAAACCCCAGTGGGAACACATTTTAACACACACTAGGGATATACTGCTAGCTACACGCGTCTGAAATCCACATGCCTGCCGCTCAGATCTGCTGGTTTGGGGGAACCATCTCATGTGCTTTATTTTCCTTTAATGTGGTTTTGGGGATTTTTTGTTTGTTCAGTAGAAGCAGCACACCTCTCTGTCAGCAGCATATTTATACCATGTCATATATATATATATAAATATGTATATAGAATAAAAATACATGTTATACTACTCCAAGAGTTGTCCTAAGTGAAATATTCATATAAATATAAAAGTCCTTCACATGCACACAAGACATATATCAAATGAATCCCAAAATGAAATATGATTTCTATAAGTCATCAGATGTCTCTTTTATGCTCTGATAACTGCTGCTGTTAGCCACAAATAGCCAAAAATCTGCTTTGACATTAGGAAGATCTCTAAAAAATGAGTCATTGTTTACTCCTCTATGTGAATAATCCAATGTTATATCTAACATGTCCAGAACAAAATACGCCATCTAGCAGGAAAAAATGTAATACATATCATTAGAAATATTCCATCTTGCCTATAAATGTTAAAATGTTATAAATCACCACAAAATGGGAGGATCTCAGCTTACTAATGCCACTTATATTGAGCTTGTAGTCCACTCAGAGGCCGAGATATTCAATAAAATAATGAGGGTGTTGCTTGAACTGAACATTAGACTGAATGTCTATGGACGAGCACATCTGTGAGGGGTAAAATGTGTTAGAGCGCCACCTACAGTTAACATCTGTATATTGTGATGGAAGGTGATTATTTTTCTGCCATGTAGAGGAATAAAATAAAACTATTTGGAGGTAGATGGGGTGAACAGAACCTAAATAAAAAAAAAAAAAATCTGTTAATCATATTGTCTTTTTTATTTTAAGGGGGTTCTCTGAAAAATTAGACCAATTTTGTGCCATTTTTCCCCAGTATGTGTGAATGGTGAGCTTTTACATTTGAGTGTGGGAAATATCTGTCAGCTGCACTAAAATACACCAGAGTTTAAGAGGATACATGTCCAAAGTTTGCATAGTAATTACTATAAAGTACAAAGTGAAAATACACACGTCTGGTGTTTAATTCCAGTATTTGTCAGAACTGTCAATGATATTGTTTGTTTTACAGTTGTAGCTCTCATTCATCTGCCTGCCAATTTCTCTCTCATCTATATTCACATTCATTCAATCAGCAGATAAATGTGTGCAAAACAACTCCTATTCTGCAGAAGAGAGCTGTGATTCATGTCACACAGTCATTGTGCAGATGTAAGTCGTCTGACTGCAACAGGACGTCCAGCGCAGTGACATTTACACATAAAGAGCTTCACTGACCAGCACAACTACACAAATATCACCTGCTTCAATCCACACCAGCAGCAGCTCACCTTGACCACGTCATCAACCATCTTTCTTCTCTTAGTGTGAGCTCAAGTTATCATGTGCTGGTTGCCACAAATCAATGTCGACCAACACATTAATGAAGACTGGGTCTCATTCACTAACCGTGCGTACTTATCGGAGAGCAAAATCTGTGTGTGCAGAAAAACACGGCAATCACAGGTGGATAATAAAGAGTTTATGATAATCCTCTAATTAAGAACTTTTCTTCAGGCCAAACACAGAAAATTACACGACCTCTGACCCTTCACCTTGAGCTCTAGAAAGACCTGCTTCACTTCAGCACACACATACACACACCTCCGCTGGTTACCATGGTGATGACCCTCCTGATGCATGCTGGGAAGGGTAATTCATCACCTGCTCAGTGTCCTGAGAGAAGAACACATACAGATACCCGAAACACATCCTACACCAGGGTTTAACCTTTCAACTTTCACCCAGTAGGGTCACATTCTGTACACAGCGTTGTTTATTTGCCACATACGAGGACATTCATTTTTAGGAAATATGCTCTAGAAATGTATATTTTTTTCGTTTATTAATTGCTATTAGTGAAAATCAAAAAGGGGAATATAAAGTGCACACAGCGGTCACACTGACAGGTGTACTCTATCTATTGTATATTGCTGAATAATGATTAAGGTGTTGATTATTTCAGTAAAAACACGGTTATGAAGTCGTTCCAAGTCTTTTAAAGCTTTAGTTTCATGTTAATTCACCAAATTATGAGCAATTTTAAAGAGCCATATCAAAACAACCAAAGACATTGGCTAGTTACAAAAATCACAACAAGATTGATGTGTTTCACCTGATATTACTGTATATCTACAGAAAGCACTCTTTCTCTCTCTTACACACACACACGGTTAACTGTGTCCTTTAATAAATCCACCAATATACTGAGCCAATAAATTCAAATTCCTCATTATAACTCCTTATAATAAACGCACACGTTCTTTTCACACAACAGGCTACAACTGATGTTTAAAACTGATTCAAAACTCAAATCAAACCAACTTATAAGAAGAAAAGAAATTGAGATAAAGTAGGGCAGTAAATAAAAGCCCCTGAAGTCACCAAAACCGCAGTCCAATCTGACAAAAGCCTGAAATGCATCCAAAGTTTCTGTAGAATAATCAGCGCTCTTACCTTCCACTGCGTATTCTTCTGTTCCCACAGGATACGGACAGCAGAGGAGAGAGAGAGAGAATACACAGATCACACATCTCATTTCAAGGGTAAAACACCTGCTGAGGAACAGAAATGACACTGTTCTTCTGCTCAATGAGGGGCATAATAATGTACATAGAAATAATCTCTGTAAAACACTTACAATGGAGGATTAAAAGCAGAGATGTGAAGATTTTGCATGTGTTATTGTGTGCAATGTTTGAGCTGTAAAGTGTGTAAATCCTCATTTGAGGTGAAACTTCCTGTCACGTGTTATTGATATCATTCATGTGATTTCTTGCATGTAAACATTGTTTTAATGATTCATAAATCATTGTGTTTACAGGATTAACCAGCGTCACATTGTTAACACAGTTGAAATAATGGATACTTACTGACTGAGTATTTCTGTCTTTTTATTTTTCAATAAAATATCTGAACATTCATAAAACAAGATCTATTTACTTGAGAATTAAAATGCCATAAGATAATAACATAATAACTCTTGTTCTCAGAGAAAGCTGACATCATTTAGAAATGTTCTTAATACAAAACAAATCCACTGGGTTAAGACAAGAATAGAAACTTGATTCAAAGGTCGTTTTGGATAAAAGAGTCTGCCAAACGAATAAATGTAATGTAAATATAAACGACATGATGCAAAAAATCTAGAACAGGATTAATTATTTTCATGCAACTGGCTGTCCAACAGATATTGAGCTAATTTACACACAGTCTACACATGACACAATCTACATATAATCTACACATGACACAATCTATATATATAATCTACAAATAATCTACACATGACACAACCTATATATATAATCTACACATGACACAATCTACATATAATCTACACATGACACAATCTACATATAATCTACACATGACACAATCTATATATATAATCTACACATGACACAATCTACATATAATCTACACATGACACAATCTATATATATAATCTACAAATAATCTACACATGACACAATCTATATATATAATCTACAAATAATCTACACATGACACAACCTATATATATAATCTACACATGACACAATCTACATATAATCTACACATGACACAATCTACATATAATCTACACATGACACAATCTATATATATAATCTACACATGACACAATCTACATATAATCTACACATGACACAATCTATATATATAATCTACAAATAATCTACACATGACACAATCTATATATATAATCTACACATGACACAATCTACATATAATCTACACATGACACAGTCTACATATAATCTACACATGACACAATCTATATATATAATCTACAAATAATCTACACATGACACAACCTATATATATAATCTACACATGACACAATCTACATATAATCTACACATGACACAATCTACATATAATCTACACATGACACAATCTATATATATAATCTACAAATAATCTACACATGACACAATCTATATATATAATCTACACATGACACAATCTACATATAATCTACACATGACACAATTGATATATAATCTACAAATAATCTACACATGACACAACCTATATATATAATCTACACATGACACAATCTACATATAATCTACACATGACACAGTCTACATATAATCTACACATGACACAATCTATATATATAATCTACAAATAATCTACACATGACAAAACCTATATATATAATCTACACATGACACAATCTACATATAATCTACACATGACACAATCTATATATATAATCTACACATGACACAATCTACATATAATCTACACATGACACAATCGATATATAATCTACAAATAATCTACACATGACACAACCTATATATATAATCTACACATGACACAATCTACATATAATCTACACATGACACAGTCTACATATAATCTACACATGACACAATCTATATATATAATCTACACATGACACAATCTACATATAATCTACACATGACACAGTCTACATATAATCTACACATGACACAATCTATATATATAATCTACAAATAATCTACACATGACACAACCTATATATATAATCTACACATGACACAATCTACATATAATCTACACATGACACAATCTACATATAATCTACACATGACACAATCTATATATATAATCTACAAATAATCTACACATGACACAATCTATATATATAATCTACACATGACACAATCTACATATAATCTACACATGACACAATCGATATATAATCTACAAATAATCTACACATGACACAACCTATATATATAATCTACACATGACACAATCTACATATAATCTACACATGACACAGTCTACATATAATCTACACATGACACAATCTATATATATAATCTACAAATAATCTACACATGACACAATCGATATATAATCTACACACAATCTACACATGACACAATCTACATATAATCTACACATGACACAATCGATATATAATCTACAAATAATCTACACATGACACAACCTATACATAATCT
Source organism: Xyrauchen texanus (assembly GCF_025860055.1). Taxonomy (NCBI): domain Eukaryota; kingdom Metazoa; phylum Chordata; class Actinopteri; order Cypriniformes; family Catostomidae; genus Xyrauchen; species Xyrauchen texanus. Next base: position 1,353,495 of record NC_068277.1, on the reverse strand, counting down.
ACAATGACACAATCTACATATAATCTACACATGACACAATCTATATATAATCTACACATGACACAATCTACATATAATCTACAAATAATCTACACATGACACAATCTACATATAATCTACACATGACACAATCGATATATATAATCTACAAATAATCTACACATGACACAACCTATACATAATCTACAATGACACAATCTACATATAATCTACACATGACACAATCTATATATAATCTACACATGACACAATCTACATATAATCTACAAATAATCTACACATGACACAACCTATATATAATCTACAATTAATCTACACATGACACAACCTATATATAATCTACAATTAATCTACACATGACACAATCTATATATAATCTACACATGACACAATCTATATATAATCTACAAATAATCTACACATGACACAACATGGGACAACACTTCTTTCCCAGCGGGGCACCAGCATGACAAGCTGCACAAAGGTTGAAGAGGTCCACCTAAAGCTTGTTTACATAGACTTGAAAAACAGGGTGGACAGACACAAAAACAAATTCGGTGTGAACGGCCCCTAATACGCTTAAAATGAAAACCACTTGAAAACAATGTCGAGTTCCATCAATCAAAAAGACAATAATGAACTTCATCCATTCTATATTTAAAGCTCAAAGAACCTTATATTCATGTATATTATGAAATGTATGTGTATATTAATGTATATTATGTGTATATTAATGTATATTATGTGTATATGAATGTATATTATGTGTATATTAATGCGTATTATGAAATGTATATTATTTGTATATTATGAAATATTATTTATATATTATGAAAAGTATATTATTTACATTTAATAAATACATTGTGTATATTAATGCGTATTATGAAATGTATATTATTTGTATATTACGAAATGTATATTAATGTAAATTTATATATATTTTGTGTATATTAATGTATATTATGAAAAGCATATTATTTGTATATTAATGTATATTATGAAAAGTATATTATTTGTATATTAATGTATATGAAAAGTATATTATGTGCATATGAAAGTACATTATGAAATGTATATTATTTGTATATTAATGTATATTATGAAATGTATATTATTTGTATATTAATGCGTATTATGAAATGTATATTATTTGTATATTATGACATGTATATTAATGTAAATTAATGTATAATTTGGCTATATTAATGAATATTATGAAAAGTATATTATTTGTATATTAATGTATATTATGAAAAGTATATTATTTGTATATTAATGTATATGAAAAGTATATTATGTGTATATGAAAGTATATTATGAAATGTATATTATTTGTATATTAATGTATATTATTTGTATATTAATGTATATTATGTCTATATTAATGTATATTATGTGTATATTAATGCGTATTATGAAATTTATATTATTTGTATATTATGAAATGTATGTGTATATTAATGTATATTATGTGTATATTAATGCGTATTATGAAATGTATATTATTTGTATATTATGAAATGTATATTAATGTAAATTAATGTATATTTTGTCTATATTAATGTATATTATGCATAAATATATTATAAAAAGTATATTAATGTATATGAAAAGTATATTATGTGTATATGAAAGTATATTATGAAATGTATATTATTTGTATATTAATGTACATTATTTGTATATTAATGTATATTATGTCTATATTAATGTATATTATGAAATGTATATTATGTGTATATTAATGTATATTATGTCTATATTAATGTATATTATGAAATGTATATTATTTGTACATTAATGTATATTATATGTATATTAATGTATATTATGTCTATATTAATGTATATTATGAAATGTATAATATGTGTATAGTAATGTACATTATGTGTATATTAATGCGTATTATGAAATTTATATTATTTGTATATTATGAAATGTATGTGTATATTAATGTATATTATGTGTATATTAATGCGTATTATGAAATGTATATTATTTGTATATTATGAAATGTATATTAATGTGTATTATGTCTATATTAATGTATATTATGAAAAGTATATTATTTGTATATTAATGTATATTATGAAATGTATATTATTTGTATATTAATATATACGTCTATATTAATGTATATTATTTGAATATTAATGCGTATTATGAAATGTATATTATTTGTATATTAATGTATATGTCTATATTAATGTATATTATTTGTATATTAATGTATATTATGTCTATATTAATGTACATTAATATATATTATGTCTGTATTAATGTATATTATGAAATGTATATTATATGTATATTAATGTATATTATGTGTATATTAATGTATATTATGTCTATATTAATGTATATTATGAAATGTATATTATGAAATATATTATTTGTATATTAATGTATATTATGTGTATATTAATGTATATTATGTCTATATTAATATATATTATGAAATGTATATTAATGTATATTATGTCTATATTAATGTATATTATTTGTATATTAGTCTATATTAATGTATATTATGAAATGTATATTATGTCTATATTAATATATATTATGAAATGTATATTATGTGTATATTAATGTATATTATGTCTATATTAATGTGTATTAATGTATATTAAGTCTATATTAATATATATTATGAAATGTGTATTAATGTATATTATGTCTATATTAATGTATATTATGAAATGTATATTATGTCTATATTAATATATATTATGAAATGTATATTATTTGTATATTATGTGTATATTCATGTATACTATGTCTATATTAATTTATATTCATGTATATGAAAAGTATATTATGTGTATATTATTTGTATATTAATGTATATGTCTATATTAATGTATATTATGAAATTTATATTATTTTTATATTAATGTATATTATGTCTATATTAATGTGTATTATGAAATGTATATTATGTCTATATTAATGCATATTATGAAATGTATATTAATGTATATTATGTCTATATTAATGTATATTATGAAATATATATTATGTCTATATTAATGTTTATTATGAAATGTATATTATTTGTATATTAATGTATATTATGTGTATATTCATGTAAATTATGTCTATATTAATGTATATTATGAAATGAATATTATTTGTATATTAATGTATATTATGTGTATACGTCTATATTAATGTATATTATTTGTATATTAATGTATATTATGAAATGTATATTATTTGTATATTATGAAATGTATATTCATGTAAATTAATGTATATTATGTCTATAATAATGTATATTATGAAAAGTATATTATATGTATATTAATGTATATTATTTGTATATTAATGTATATGTCAATATTAATGTATATTATTTGTATATTAATGTATATTATGTCTATATTATTTGAAATGTATATTATGTCTATATGAATATATATTATGAAATGTATATTATGTGTATATTAATGTATATTATGTATATATTAATGTGTATTATGAAATGTATATTATGTCTATATTAATATATATTATGAAATGAATATTATTTGTATATTAATGTATATTATGTGTATATTAACGTATATTATGTCTATATTAATGTGTATTAATGTATATTAAGTCTATATTAATATATATTATGAAATGTATATTAATGTATATTATGTCTATATTAATGTATATTATGAAATGTATATTATGTCTATATTAATGTTTATTATGAAATCTATATTATGTCTATATTAATGTATATTATGAAATGTATATTAATGTATATTATGTCTATATTAATGTATATTATGAAATGTATATTATGTCTATATTAATGTTTATTATGAAATGTATATTATGTCTATATTAATATATATTATGAAATGAATATTATTTGTATATTAATGTATATTATGTGTATATTAATGTATATTATGTCTATATTAATGTATATTATGTCTATATTAATGTGTATTAATGTATATTAAGTCTATATTAATATATATTATGAAATGTATATTAATGTATATTATGTCTATATTAATGTATATTATTTGTATATTAGTCTATATTAATGTATATTATGAAATGTATATTAATGTATATTAAGTCTATATTAATGTATATTATGAAATGTATATTATGTCTATATTAATATATATTATGAAATGTATATTAATGTATTTTATGTCTATATTAATGTATATTATGAAATGTATATTATGTCTATATTAATGTTTATTATGAAATGTATATTATGTCTATATTAATGTGTATTAATGTATATTAAGTCTACATTAATATATATTATGAAATGTATATTAATGTATATTATGTCTATATTAATGTATATTATTTGTATATTAGTCTATATTAATGTATATTATGAAATGTATATTACGTCTATATTAATATATATTATGAAATGTATATTATGTGTATATTAATGTATATTATGTCTATATTAATGTGTATTAATGTATATTAAGTCTATATTAATATATATCATGAAATGTATATTAATGTATATTATGTCTATATTAATGTATATTATGAAATGTATATTATGTCTATATTAATATATATTATGAAATGTATATTATTTGTATATTAATGTATATTATGTGTATATTCATGTATACTATGTCTATATTAATGTATATTCATGTATATGAAAAGTATATTATGTGTATATTATTTGTATATTAATGTATATGTCTATATTAATGTATATTATGAAATGTATATTATTTGTATATTAATGTATATTATGTCTATATTAATGTGTATTATGAAATGTATATTATGTCTATATTAATGCATATTATGAAATGTATATTAATGTATATTATGTCTATATTAATGTATATTATGAAATATATATTATGTCTATATTAATGTTTATTATGAAATGTATATTATTTGTATATTAATGTATATTATGTGTATATTAATGTATATTATGTCTATATTAATGTATATTATGAAATGAATATTAGTTGTATATTAATGTATATTATGTGTATACGTCTATATTAATGTATATTATTTGTATATTAATGTATATTATGAAATGTATATTATTTGTATATTATTAAATGTATATTCATGTAAATTAATGTATATTATGTCTATAATAATGTATATTATGAAAAGTATATTATTTGTATATTAATGTATATTATGAAATGTATATTATTTGTATATTAATGTATATGTCAATATTAATGTATATTATTTGTATATTAATGTATATTATGTCTATATTATTTGAAATGTATATTATGTCTATATTAATATATATTATGAAATGTATATTATGTGTATATTAATGTATATTATGTATACATTAATGTGTATTATGAAATGTATATTATGTCTATATTAATATATATTATGAAATGAATATTATTTGTATATTAATGTATATTATGTGTATATTAACGTATATTATGTCTATATTAATGTGTACTAATGTATATTAAGTCTATATTAATATATATTATGAAATGTATATTAATGTATATTATGTCTATATTAATGTATATTATGAAATGTATATTATGTCTATATTAATGTTTATTATGAAATATATATTATGTCTATATTAATGTATATTATGAAATGTATATTAATGTATATTATGTCTATATTAATGTATATTATGAAATGTATATTATGTCTATATTAATGTTTATTATGAAATGTATATTATGTCTATATTAATATATATTATGAAATGAATATTATTTGTATATTAATGTATATTATGTGTATATTAATGTATATTATGTCTATATTAATGTGTATTAATGTATATTAAGTCTATAATAATATATATTATGAAATGTATATTAATGTATATTATGTCTATATTAATGTATATTATGAAATGTACATTATGTCTATATTAATGTATATTATGAAATGTATATTATGTCTATATTAATGTATATTATGAAATGTATATTATGTCTATATTAATAGATATATTATGAAATGAATATTATTTGTATATTAATGTATATTATGTGTATATTAATGTATATTATGTCTATATTCATGTGTATTAATGTATATTAAGTCTATATTAATATATATTATGAAATGTATATTAATGTATATTATGTCTATATTAATGTATATTATGAAATGTATATTATGTCTATATTAATGTTTATTATGAAATGTATATTATGTCTATATTAATGTATATTATGAAATGTATATTAATCTATATTATGTCTATATTAATGTATATTATGAAATGTATATTATGTCTATATTAATGTTTATTATGAAATGTATATTATGTGTATATTCATGTATATTATGTCTATATTTAATGTATATTCATGTATATGAAAAGTATATTATGTGTATATTATTTGTGTATTAATGTATATGTCTATATTAATGTATATTATGAAATTTATATTATTTGTATATTAATGTATATTATGTCTATATTAATGTATATTATGAAATGTATATTATGTCTATATTAATGTATATTATGAAACGTATATTAATGTATATTATGTCTATATTAATGTATATTATGAAATATATATTATGTCTATATTATTGTTTATTATGAAATGTATATTATTTGTATATTAATGTATATTATGTGTATATTCATGTATATTATGTCTATATTAATGTATATTATGAAATGAATATTATTTGTATATTAATGTATATTATGTGTATATTATGTGTATATTATGTATATTATGTCTATATTAATGTGTATTAATGTATATTATGTCTATATTAATATATATTATGAAATGAATATTATTTGTATATTAATGTATATTATGTGTATATTAATGTATATTATGTCTATATTAATGTGTATTAATGTATATTATGTCTATATTAATATATATTATGAAATGTATATTAATGTATATTGTGTCTATATTAATGTATATTATGAAATGTATATTATGTCTATATTAATGTATATTATATGTATATTAATGCGTATTATGAAATTTATATAATTTGTATATTATGAAATGTATGTGTATATTAATGTATATTATGTGTATATTAATGCGTATTATGAAATGTATATTATTTGTATATTATGAAATGTATATTAATGTATATTATGTCTATATTAATGTATATTATGAAAAGTATACTATTTGTATATTAATGTATACGTCTATATTAATGTATATTAATTGTATATTAATGCGTATTATGAAATGTATATTATTTGTATATTATGAAATGTATATTAATGTAAATTAATGTATATTATGTCTATAATAATATATATTATGAAAAGTATATTATTTGTATATTAAGTCTGTATTAATGTATATTATGAAATGTATATTATGTGTATATTAATGTATATTATGTCTATATTAATCAATATTATGTCTATATTAATGTATATTATGAAATGTATATTATGTCTATATTAATATATATTATGAAATGAATATTATTTGTATATTAATGTATATTATGTGTATATTAATGTATATTATGTCTATATTAATGTGTATTAATGTATATTATGTCTATATTAATGTATATTATGAAATGTATATTAATGTATATTATGTCTATATTAACGTATATTATTTGTATATTAAGTCTATATTAATGTATATTATGAAATGTATATTATGTGTATATTAATGTATATTATGTCTATATTAATCAATATTATGTCTATATTAATGTATATTATGAAATGTATATTATGTCTATATTAATATATATTATGAAATGAATATTATTTGTATATTAATGTATATTATGTGTATATTAATGTATATTATGTCTATATTAATGTGTATTAATGTATATTATGTCTATATTAATGTATATTATGAAATGTATATTAATGTATATTATGTCTATATTAATGTATATTATGAAATGTATATTATGTCTATATTAATGTATATTATGAAATGTATATTATGTCTATATTAATGTATATTATGAAATGTATATTAATGTATATTATGTCTATATTAATGTATATTATGAAATGTATATTATGTCTATATTAATGTTTATTATGAAATGTATATTATTTGTATATTAATGTATATTATGTGTATATTAATGTATATTCATGTATATGAAAAGTATATAATGTGTATATGAAAAGTATATTATGTGTATATTAATGTATATTATGAAATTTATATTATTTGTATATTAATGTATATTATGTCTATATTAATGTATATTATGAAATGTATATTATGTCTATATTAATGTTTATTATGAAATATATATTATTTGTATATTAATGTATATTATGTCTATATTAATGTATATTCATGTATATGAAAAGTATATAATGTGTATATTAAAAGTATATTATGTGTATATTAATGTATATTATGAAATGTATATTATTTGTATATTAATGTATATTATGTTTATATTAATGTATATTATTTATATATTAATGTATATTATGTGTATTTTAACATATATTATGTCTATATTAATGTATATTATGAAATGTATATTGTTTGTATATTCATGTATATTATGTGTATATTGATGTATATTACGAAATGTATATTGTGTATGTTCATGTATATTATGTATATAAAAGTGTATTTCTCATTGAGTTACAGGGTAATTGTGTCAGTAAATAATGTTTATCACAAAGAAAATGTGTTTTCAAGAATATTGTAAATTATGGACAGCTATACTTAAACATGCACATTTATTGAACTTAATGAACTTACTGTATTGAGTTCATGGAACTTGAATAGTTAAGTTGGCTCAACTATTTTGCCTGAAGTTGAGTAAACTTAGAAATGCTTTGCAGCTATTTATATTTTACAGTTACAGAAATCTGATGGCAATATGTGCAAAAGGTCTAGATGAAATATGTTCATATATGCATTTACTAAAGTCACAAATTACACATATGTTTTAAAATCTACACAAATGTCTGTTTTCATACACTGTATGTATATGTGACCAAATGCAACTTGAAGTTGAATATGTAGCTGCATATGCTCAAACCGACAAACTATAATAACAGTATATGAATAATAGTAATGAATGATATTTATGAGACTTAATTATACTGGTTACACTTATCCACTGACATATTCAGTACAAGTGAAAATCTGATTAATATTCAATGAGATGATTGGAGTCGCTCCTGAGACTGACCAGATGACTGGAGAAACATAAACGTGTTTAACGAGAGATCGTCATTAAGATGAGTGATCAGAGAACACGTCACGAATCAGCTTAGTCACTTCATAACAACATAACATGAATGACCCCTGACCTCTGAGACACATTATAATAGATATATATCTTGTGAACGCTCTCGAGCAGCTGCTTTCTATGGATACAAGTGCAGCTCTTATTTACCTGAACGGGGAAAGATGGAAATCTCCAAAACAGTTGTTCAAGATTATGATCAAATCAGCAGTCAAATCTGACAACTCTGAAATCATAAAGTTAGCTTCTTTAGCTCAAATCACACTAACAACACTATTTTTCAGACAGGTTCAGCTAATGCACGTTCTCGAGTTGACTGACAGGTGAGATCTATATTTGAAAGGTGATCATGCATCATGCATTGTGTATGAACTGTAAGATTAATGATTAATGTCTCTGAAGTTCATCATTAACTGCAGAAGTTCACATAGATGTGCAATTGATATATATAATTGATATATATGATCCATCTATTCCATTATGAGGGTGTAGTCCATGTAAGGCAGGACCTTCTTTTTTTACATCCACCACATCGATTGTTCCAATTTCTCCCATTTATCTGAACACAAGTGCTCCGTCTCAGTTAAACAGTCTGTGTTTTTATGTGGTCATTAAGTTTAACTAAAGAGTGTCTCATTACTCTAGTTTCATGATCATTTGTCTCACGACTCATAAGAATGAAAGCATTAAGACTCATTTAAACTTCTCTTGCAAAAATATTAGAGTTCATAAGTTCACTTTCACTGAAGTTCAATTCAATTCTGTTTAAATGAACTGATTCACAACTCCGATTCAACAATTTATTTGCGTCATTCAAAAATGTTCACAATAGTTCCAATATATATATATAATGTATAGAAATGTAAATAATGCTGTTTATTACAGTCAATCACATCACATAAGGAGTGCTGGTGAAGGAATCCTTCTGATGCCCTTTAGATAACGGATGTGCAATTCGAAAACCAAACTGCAAATACCCAGCACTCAAAATAATGATTACATTTTTTTTTTATAATAATAATTTACTAACTTAATATTGTTGTCTTGTTGTCAGTAAAAATGTGGAAACCCTTAGAACAAGATGCATTAACTAATCTAAATATAATCTACACATAAACTACAAATAAAATACATATAATCCACATATAACCTATACATAACACACATAATCTAACATATTATCTAAATATAATCTACAAATAATGAACACATAAAACACATATAACCTACACGTAATCTACATAAGTATTTTCTCAGACAAGTTTCGAGTCAAAAGAGAGACAGATAATGTCAGGAGGGTTATTTCAGTGTAAAATGGATCATACTGTTCATGTGTTACACTTACTATAGTTTACTTTTATGTTGATTCTCCATCAAATGTGAATCAAGTCAATCACTGAAACATCAGCTCCACCTCGAGTAAGAAATAACATGTATATTATGTATGTGTACACAAATATGGAATACTGATAATTGACCAGTTACAGAGAAAAATGAACGTGATATAGTTTCCTCTAGAAACAAGCTTTCATTTTAAGAGCACATGATTTGTATGTTCGTGTGTTTATCAGTTACACTCCTCAAATCAAACCAAGTCAAGTGGTTTTTATTGTCGTTTCAACCATATACAGTTATTACAGTACACAGCAAAACGAGACAACGTTCCTCCAGGACCATGGTGCTACATAAAAACAACAAAGGACCAACATAGGACCACATGAGACTACACAACGAAATAAAATACCTATATAAACTACCTATATATACCTATATAAAGTGCACGTGCAAACATGTGCAAAAAGTACGGGACAGTACAACAAATTACTGACAATGAACAGGACAATAGACAGTGCAGCGCCGACCAGTACTCAGTAGTGCAAAAAGATGACAGTTTCTAAAAATGTAAACATAACATACTATGAGATAATGTTCTATGCACATAGCAGTTATTGAGGTAGCAGACAGTTATAAAGTGACAGTTATTAAAGTGCAACTCAGGACACGTGTGTGTCAAACCAGTCTCTGAGTATTGTGAAGTCTGATGGCTTGGGGAAGAAGCTGTTACACAGTCTGGCCGTGAGGGCCCGAATGCTTCGGTACCTCTTGCCAGACGGGAGGAGGGTAAAGAGTTTGTGTGAGGGGTGTGTGGGGTCGTCCACAATGCTGGTTGCTTTATGGATACAGTGTTTTTTGTAAATGTCTTTGATGGAGGGAAGAGAGACCCCAATGATCTTCTCAGCTGTCCTCACTATCCTCTGCAGGGCTTTGCGGTCCGAAACGGTGCAAGTCCCAAACCAGGCAGTGATGCAGCTGCTCAGGATGCTCTCAATAGTCCCTCTATAGAATGTAGTGAGGATGGGGGTTGGGAGATGTGCTTTCCTCAGCCTTTGAAGAAAGTAGAGACGCTGCTGGGCTTTCTTGGTGATAGAGCTGGTGTTGAGGGACCAGGTGAGGTTCTCCGCCAGGTGAACACCAAGGAATTTGGTGCTCTTGACGATCTCCACAGAGGAGCCGTCGATGTTCAGCGGAGTGTGTTCACCTTGTGCTCTCCTAAAGTCAACAACCATCTCTTTTGTTTTGTCGACATTCAGGGACAGGTTGTTGGCTCTACACCAGTTCGTCAGCCGCTGCACCTCCTCTCTGTATGCTGACTCGTTGTTCTTGCTGATGAGACCCACCACGGTCGTGTCATCGGCGAACTTGATGATGTGATTCGAGCTGTGCATTGCTGCACAGTCGTGAGTCAGCAGAGTGAACAGCAGTGGACTGAGCACACAGCCCTGGGGGCCCCAGTGCTCAGTGTGGTGGTGGTGGAGATGCTGTTCCCGATCCGGACTGACTGAGGTCTCCCAGTCAGGAAGTCCAGGATCCAGTTGCAGAGGGAGGTGTCCAGGCCCAGCAGGTTCAGCTTTCCAATCAGGTGCTGGGGAATGATTGTGTTGAATGCTGAGCTGAAATCTATGAACAGCATTCGAACGTATGAGTCCTTATTGTCTAGGTGGGTGAGGGCCAGATGGAGGGTTGTGGTGATGGCATCGTCCGTTGAACGGTTTGAACGATACGCAAACTGCAGTGGGTCTAGTGAGGGGGCAGCTGGGTCTTAATCTGCCTCATGACGAGCCTCTCGAAGCACTTCATGATGATGGGTGTAAGTCGCGACGGGACGGTAGTCGTTGAGGCAGGACACTGAAGACTTCTTTGGCATGGGGATGATGGTGGTGGCCTTGAAGCATGTTGGAACAACGGCGCTGCTCAGAGAGATGTTGAAGATGTCGGTAAGAACATCTGCTAGCTGGTCTGCACATCCTCTGAGCACTCTGCCAGGAATGTTGTCTGGTCCAGCAGCCTTCCGTGGGTTGACTCTACGTAGAGTTTTCCTCACATCTGCCGTGGTAAGACAGAGCACCTGGTCGTTGGGAGGAGGGGTGGACTTCCTCGCCATCACGTCGTTCTGCACTTCAAACCGAGCGTAGAAGTCGTTCAGCGCATCTGGAAGGGAGGCATCTTTGTCACAGGCAACTGATGTTGTCCTGTAGTTGGTGATGGCCTGGATGCCCTGCCACATGCCGCGTGTCACCGCTGTCCTGGAAGTGACTGTGGATTCTCTGGGCGTGTCAGCGCTTTGCCTCTCTGATTGCCCGTGACAGTTTGGCCCTAGCTGTTCTTAGGGCTGCCTTATCGCCTGCTCTGAAGGCGGAGTCTCCGGACCTCAGCAGCGTGCGCACCTCCGCAGTCATCCACGGCTTCTGGTTGGAGCGTGTGGTGATGGTCTTGGAGAAAGTGACATCATCAATGCACTTGCTGATGTAGCTGGTCACTGATGCTGTGTATTCCTCCAAGTTGGTAGAATCGCCATATGTTGCAGCCTCCCTGAACATGTGCCAGTCAGTACACTCAAAACAGTCCTGAAGAGCAGAGATGGCTCCTGCTGGCCAGGTTTTCACCTGCTTCTGAAGCGGTTTTGTGCGTCTGACGAGCGGTCTGTATGCTGGAATTAACATAACAGAGATGTGGTCTGAGTAGCCGAGGTGGGGGCGGGGCTCCGCCCGTACGCGCCTGGGATGTTTGTGTAAACAAGATCAAGCACGTTCAGCCCCTCTCGTTGCAAAGTCCACATACTGATGGAATTTAGGGAGCACTGTCTTGAGATTTGCATGGTTGAAATCTCCGGCGACAATAAACAGTCCGTCGGGGTGAGCGTTCTGCAGTTCGCTCATAGCCCCATACAGTTCACAGAGCGCTTCCTTAGCGTTAGCGCTGGGGGAATGTAAACTCCGGTTATGCAAACAGTGGTGAATTCCCGTGGTAGATAAAAAGGTCTGCATCTAACAGTCACAAGCTCCAACAGCGATGAACAGTAACTAGAGACTAGCATAGAGTTCTTGCACCATTCCGTGTTGATGTAAACACACAAGCCACCACCGCGAGTCTTACCGCAGAGAGCTGTATTTCTGTCGGCACGAAACGAGGCGAGCCCGTCTAGCTGAATGGCGGCATCCGGAACTCTGTCGCTGAGCCACGTCTCCGTGAAAACAAAGACGCAGCAGTCTCTAAACTCACGCTGCGTAGCCTGCTGGAGTCGGATATAGTCCAGTTTATTGTCCAGGGAGCAAACATTTGAGAGCAGGATAGACGGGAGAGCCGGCCGGCTAGGGTCTGTTTTTAGCCTAGCATGGACCCCCGCCCTCTTTCCGCGCTTCCGCTTTCGCACACCGCTTACGACGTCCTCTCCCCGGCCACCGGCATCAGGCGACGCCGAGGGCTGGAGGCCTGGTCTCCGCAGCAAGCCGAGTACGCGTAGCGCCTCCTGCAGGTCATCATGCAGCTTGGTTTTTGCATGAGTCTTATATTTGAGTAGTGTCTGGCGATGGTAGACACGAACACTGGTTGCTCCGATGTCCATGTGTTGCAAAAGTCGGGCTTTTTTAACAAAAATAGCACCATTGTGGATCCGGAGTGGCCGCTGCGTGCTACCGCGCCGCCATCTTGGACCAACCAAATACAAGATTACTTCTGATCTACATTTCTATTTCAGAGCAAATGAAAAATAAACTCATGCAATCATCAATAGATCATAGAAAACTCATTGGATTGCACGATTACATAAACATTAGATGGGTAAGAGCTTCAGGTCTGTAGGAGGTTTCATTAATGAAAGAGGCACCACTGTATTAACATGAACATAGACAGCCCAAATATGTGAACAGATCGTTTCTGCGTCTCCGTTGAACATCTGTGTGTAATTACAGAGCTGAGAGATCACTGCAGAAGTCACACAATGACCAAACACTCACCATGTCACCATGACAACAGCACCAAATCCTCTGACTGATGATCACATGATGGAGAGGTTTGATTACCAAACTATTCAAGAGTTCTGACATACAGTTAATGACAGTTAATATTGATAAACAATAATACGACAATTACTGCATTTTCATCAGCAGCAGGAAACCACATCTCTTTATCAGGACGTCCAAACCACAGACACAAAAGTGCTCAAGGTCAAATCTTAGCTCATGAATATTAATTAGGTCAATCTTTTACTGTTTTGATCATTTAGAAGTCTATGTGTGATGTAATGATCCGGTGATCACGTCTGTAATTGAGCATTAACTAATTTCCAAGTCAAAACTGACACGTAAAATAGGGATGAGCACCAACTACCAATTTTCTTAATTTACTTGTCGGTGTTAAGGATAACAATTCATAAATAAATAAATAAGGCTTGTTATATTTACTTGACTCTGATCAGACACATTTTCGAGGTATATACGGATGCTAAGCGCAGCACTTCAACATGACATCTAATGGATATTAAACAAATAAATAGGCTAAAGAATTAAAACATCTTATTGCCCAAAACTATCAAAGTAAAAAATAAGAAAAGCTCCTATAAATGAAGACTTTTAACAAGCAAACCCCTCCGACACTTATTTTAGCAGTGAAGAAGAGCGCTGCTGTTAATGGGTGCTTCACTCAAATTGAGCAGCAAATGCCCAAAAATGGCTATTTCTGTGGTTGGAACAGCACGTTTCCGAAAGATTATTGGAATTTGTATTTATTTTTTAATCACCCTTTTCTCCCCATTTTGGATTGCCCAATTCCCACTACTTAGCAGGTCCTCGTGGTGGCGCGGTTACTCGCCTCAATCCGGGTGGTGGAGGACAAGTCTCATTTGCGTCCGCGTCTGAGACTGTCAATCCACGCATCTGATCACGTGACTCGTTGTGTATGACACCGCGGAGACTCACAGCATGTGGAGACTCATGCTACTCTCCACAATCCACACACAACTCACCACACGCCCAATTGAGAGAACCACTAATCACCACCACGAGGAGGTTACCCCATGTGACTCTACCCTCACTAGCAACCGCTTGGTTGCTTAGGAGACCTGGCTAGAGTCACTCAGCACGCCCTGGATTCACTCTCACAACTCCAGGTGTGATAGTCAGCGCCAATACTCTTTTCACAAAGAAATCAGACAAATTTATGAAACGTTGATCTTATAATAAGAACAAAACAGAAGAACTGGACGACATTTCCACCATTGCAGCGCAAATTTGTGGTTTGTGGATATGTGAATTAACCCTTTAAACCCGCCGGTGAGCCTGCGAGAAAATATTAATAGTCAAAATATTAATAACTATAGTCTTGACCAACACAAAATAGGTATCATTTGAAAGTTTATAAGCTCTACATTACAATGCATGTACAGTTGAAATCAGATGTTAACATACACTTTTAACTCCGTTTTCATGGTAGAAAGCATTCCCTGTCTTAGGTCAGTTTGGATCACGACTTTATTTTCAGAATGTGAAATGTCAGAATAATAGTAGAGAGAATTATTTATTTCAGCTTTTATATATTTCATCACATTCCCAGTGGGTCAGAAGTTTACATTCACTTTGTTAGTATTTGGTGGCATTGCCTTTAAATTGTTTAACTTGGGTCAAATGTTTTGGGAATCCTTCCACAAGCTTCTCTCAATAAGTTGCTGGAATTTTGTCCCATTCCTCCAGACAGAATTGCTGTAACCGAGTCAGGTTTGTAGTCCTCCTTAATCGCACATGCTTTTTCAGTTCTGCCCACAAATTCTGTATCGGATTGAGGTCGTCTTTGTGATGCCACTCCAACACCTTGACTTTGTCCTTAAGCCATTTTGTTACAACTTTGGAGGTATTCTTGGGGTCATTGGCCATTTGGAAGACCCATTTGTGACCGAGCTTTAACTTCCTGTCTGATGTCTTGAGATGTTAATTCAATATATCCACATAATGTTCCTTCCTCATGATGTCATCTATTTTCCCTCCTGCAGCAAACACCCCCACAACATGATGCTGCACCCCCATGATTCATGGTTGGGATGGTGTTCTTCGGCTTGCAAGCCTCCCCCTTTTCCCTCAAAACATAACAATGGTCATTATGGCCAAACAGTTCAATATTTGTTTCATCAGACCAGAGGACATTTCTCCAAAAAGTAAGATCTTTGTCCCCATGTGCACTTGCAAACTGTATTCTGGCTTTTTTATGGCAGTTTTGAAGCAGTGGCTTCTTCCTTGCTGAGCCTTTCAGGTGATGTCCATATAGGACTCGTTTTGCTGTGGATCTAGATACTCATCCACCTGTTTCCTCCAGCATCTTCACAAGGTCCTTTGCTGTTGTTCTGGGATTGATTTGCACTTTTCACACAAACTACGTTCATCTCTAGGAGACAGAATGCGTCTCCTTCCTGAGCGGTATGATGGCTGTGTGGTCACATGGTGTTTATACTTGTGTGATGAATGTGGTACCTTCAGGCATTTGGAAATTGCTCCAAAGGATGAACCAGACTTGTGGAGGTCCACAATTTATTTTCTGAGGTCTTGGCAGATTTATTTTGATTTCCCCATGATGTCAAGCAAAGAGGCACGGACACAGAGTTTGAAGGTAGGCCTTAAAATACATTCTCAGGTACACCTCCATTTCAATACACCTCCTATCAGAAGCTAATTGGCTAAATGTCTAAAGGCTTGACATCATTTTCTGGAATATTCCAAGCTGCTTAAAGGCACAGTTAACTTAGTGTATGTAAACTTCTGACCCACTGGAAATGTGATATAGTCAATTAAAAGTGAAACAATCGGTCTGTAAACCATTGCTGGAAATATTACTCATGTCATGCACAAAGTAGATGCCCTAAACTTGCCAACTCTATAGTGTACGAATATTAAATCTGTGGAGAGGTTAAATATAAGTTTAGGAGGTCTGGGTATCTCAGCGAGAATTGGCACTGACTATCACATCTGGAGTCGTAAGTTTGAATCCAGGGCATGCTGAGTGACTCCAGTCAGGTCTCCTAAGCAACCAAATTGGCCCGGTTGCTAGGGAGGGTAGAGTCACATGGGGTAACCTCCTCGTGGTCACTATAATGTGGATCTCGCTCTCGGTCGGGTGTGTGGTGAGTTGTGCGGAGAATTGCCTGAAGCCTCCACACGTGCTACGTCTCCACGGTAACGCACTCAACAAGTCACGTGATAAGATGCGCAGATTGACGGTCTCAGACGCGGAGGCAACTGAGATTCGTCCTCCACCACCCAGATTGAGGCGTGTCACAACACCACCACGAGGAATTAGAGCGCATTGGGAAATAAATGCCAAGATGTCATTTTAGCAGAATTACATTAGTTGAACTCTTTAACCTCTGAAGATGTCTTTAAAGATTTCCTGTTTCAGTGGTACCCAAAATTAAAGACTTACAACTCGACAAAAAAAACAACAACAAGAAAAACAAGGACAGTTGAGTGTTTGGTGTCATTGTAAAGAACATTTTCAAACGTCTTAATGATACAGATTATGATACAGTCTGAGACTATTACTGAGATTAATATTTACTGTGGTTTAATAATTTAAGCAGTAATAACAAATATGCCATGTCTGAGGGTAGTTTTCATGTTTATATGCCACATGTCTCAGGCTTTAGAAGTGTATTAAACATGCACAACAAGCAGTTTAAACCTTTTTACTGCAGCTATTCATTTAAGCGGAGTAAATACAGAATGAGATAAAGACTTGAATCTCTCTACAACACTTCACAAATACAGGAACATGACTGACAGTGATCGTCATATATCACAAACAATCCTCTGCATGTAATACGGTCCTGTCTCACTGTTAATAATGTTGAAAACAGCTGCTTGACAATCACACAAACAGCAAACAGTGTGTTTTTCAAGTGAATCTTTACAGTGTGTTCTTTGTACATAAATGTGGTCTTTTTCAATCACTCAATGTCTCGTCGAGTCTCGTCTGCTGCTCAGTCAACATCGCGGAGTCAAAACACGTCTCGCCGCATCAGACAGACGCATGTCCACTTAATAACCCCACCTCTCCCTTTGATTGACATGTGTCTTCACCAGTACTGACAATCACCCCGAGCGCTCTCTCCGTTTTTCACCAAAAGTCGAACATGTAGTCAGCAAATTACAGAGACGAGAATCTCTGTATGAGTTCGCAAAGTTTCAGGTGTAGATCTCATTATTGTGAATAATGGACTTTCTAATGGTGTCGGAGGAAGAACTGCAGCCTTGAAGACTCATCTCAGCATTTTAAGCATATTTAACCATTATTCTTTCAGAACTGATCAGATGGATGTCGTCACAGTAAACACACATGAGGCGTACAGATCTAAATGTCTGAGATCACAATGATAATTCATCAAAAATCGATGACAAAAACAATAACAGTTTTCAGTCAGGTCCCCCTCCATTGGTCATTCAAACAGTTAGTCCCGCCCCAAACTCATGTGATTGGTTGAGTCAGAAGTTGTCATGTGGAGTCTCAAACAAACAGATGAATGTTTTTACAGATAGTGAAGAAGTACTTCAACATCCAAATGAAGGTCACCGCAGCTTTCGGTTTCAAATACGTCAGAAATCGGTCTTCACGATGACAGCTGTGACTATCTGCAATCAATAAAACATCTTTATCTTGTGGCCTCTGACTGCATGCTCAAGGGTGAACACATGAACACAGAGCGGCAGAGATGACAGTTTATCAATGATGAGCAAATATTAGTATTGACAACAGCAGCCGAAGCAGAAGGGGTGGAGCTTATCACTACTAACCAATCAGAAACAGCGAGACTGAGATGACCATTTGATTATCATCGTCTTCTCCTCCATAATCTGACGTGTCTGCTGTACTTCATACAGTCATAATAAACTCGAAAAGTTTCTGCTTTCTCTTTGAATGCCGTCGGCCTCTCGTCCTGAACACTCGAATGAAACAAACCCGTCACCTGAACGAGACGCTGATGAACGAAGGAAAGCTTCTCCTGACTCTTTTCCTACAGATGAAGTCTGTGAGGTTTAGTAACCTTTAGCACAAACACATCCTCATATCAGCTGTTCGTTACAGTGTTTGCAGTTTCCCCCTTGTGACCGCGTCTCAAACGTGTCATTAAAGATCTGCTGTACACGCGTGTAATTATATCACAGCGCCGGGAATAAATAACGAGGACAGCGAGGATTAGAAGAGATTTCACTCTTGAATATGACTCATTCAAACCGAATCACTTATGAAACATGAGTCACTCGCATATACGGCTACTCTAAGAGCTATTTTAAGACTGAAGTCACACTTAATGACCGCATGTCTCTGCTTTATATTATTATTTCAAGAAGACGGCAAAAGCACATTTGAGAAGAACAAAGACGTGTGCTGATGTATGATATAATCTTCAGACGTGTGTGTGACTGTCAGTGTGGTTTGATTAATGAAACATGGAGTCCTGCATGCGGTCGGTCAGATGTTGTAATCCGCAGGTAAGCTCTCGCGGTCATCTCTCACACGCTAAACCGCAGTGGCGCTATGAAAAGATTACAGCATACGGGATCAAGCGGGGCTAATTGAACTCGTCTAGCGTGTGAGGTAAAGACGCTTTCCATGGATTGGAGACGTGCAGAGAATAAATATCTGGCTCATTCTCATGGTCCAATCATGCAGAACACAGCGGGGCAAGTTGTCACAATCTTTAACCCAGTTAATATATCTCAGCATATGATTATCATCTGACAGATATTACAAAAATATGTATAATTTAAGAGGGTTTTGAGCGAGTTGTTTGCAATCAACTTTTGACACTAAACCTGATGCAGATCTTGTGACAACTAGCCCCTAAAATCCTTTTCTGTTGCATTCTCATAACACTACTCTCATAAAGTCAGGCTGTTCATGTTCATAGATTAGCAATTATTAATATGTCAAAGAGACAAAATAGGACAATTCAATTTGAGTTCGGTGTTTTGATTATTGGACTTAAAAATACAGAGAATCAATCGAGAGTCGATCACTTAATCAATCAGTGAGATTTCAGTTGCACAGAGACTCTTTAAATCTCATCTTCAACTTTTAATCTGGTCAGAGTGAATTACACATGACTGGAACACATTAAAATACACACGATCATCCCTCACTACATCACTAATACAATCACGACAAGAACTTAAATCACGCACGCACGCACACACACTCACACATTCACACTCTCCCTCACACACACACTCTCTCACACACACAGTCCCTCAAACAGCATCTCATTAACAGGTTAATGTGCTTTCTAATAAACCTCACAATATGAAATATTTCCAAGCATCAATTATCAGATTATTTCTGCAACAGTTTAATGAGACCAGCAGTCGTTAAAGACCTAATGACAGGCTGTTAATGGATTCGTTTGCTTTCATGTGTAAATAAGTTGTTTGTGGTGTGCAGTAAATGTGATGAGATGTTAACACAAAGTGAAGCTTCACACCGCCACAAACATTCACAGTTTCAGTAACAGAATTCTGATTTAATAAGTCACATGTGCTGCTTTATTTCTGTGTTTACAGGTGTGAGCGGACGACTCGCTTTGGGTGTCTCGAACTTTGTTCAGCGTGCTACTGGAAATATTGAGTGCATATCTCGAATATTTATTATTGACAACGAAGTTGTAAAATAGCTATAACTTTACTGAACTCTGAGCATTCATGTAATTGTTTCACTCTAAATCTCCACTTTCACTTTTACATGAAAGCCACGTGGTGTCTGTTCAGTTTCACTTTCACACCTGACACTAGCCACACTCTTCTATGTTTACACTGGAGGAAACCACGCCCCTCACTGTCAGCTGACTCAAACCGACACTCTTTGAAGTTCAGCTGATGTTTGTGAGTTCAACGGTCTGAGCGCATGAAAAAACATGAAGAACTCCTCTGATAACAGAATCTGATTGGCTGATGTGACACTCATGAGTGCTGGAGACACAAACCAGAAGAAAACAGAGATCTCTGAACGAATGTAATCATGTATTTGTCACTTAACTCTATAAAGCTGCATGTATAATATGTGATATATGAGTGTTTAAATAAACCATTTTAAGATACAATCACAACAGCAGGTACAATCTATATCTTTGTCAGACCACCAACATATAAACAACCAATAACAAAAATTTAGGCAACTCACCTATGATGCCTCATAGTTGTACACTGAGCCATAACTTCCCGACAAAAACGGTGTTGTTTCATTGTCAAATGTCCAAATGATCAAATCAAGTAAAATGTTTAGTCCAAATCACATTATTACATCAATAAATATCCACAGACTCTTGTTGCATCATTTCAAAGCACCTGGCAGCTGTGCCTAATCTTTCACATATTACCGGTAATAACTTCAGTTCAGATGTAAACATTTCCTATATCCGGTATCAAAATGGAAGCACGCACTCTGACCTTTCGATTGACACCTCATTTGACCCAATAGGAGCTTCCATGTCCTGTCCACAGCCTTCAATACCCAACCACCATCTGTGTCGAGTGTAAGGGCATACCCACTTTCCTTTGTTTACTGATCAAACCAATTACATTGAAGAGTGGAAATGACTGACGCATCGTATAGCCAATGAAATTCTGAAAACAGTGATATGCGGCTTTAGTGGAACGATTAGAGTACGGCTCTGTTATTCCTGTGCGCAAAGTTTCCTCGAGTTTACCCACTGCTGTGCGCCTCCGTGCGTAAATGCATGCAGAGCTGCTTTGGAACTGTTTACACATTTGGCGATTTAAATATGGTGAAACGGACGCGAAAAACAGGATTTTCACCCCAGGATGCGATATAAGAAGGCATTCATTGTCAAAATTCTGAGTTTGGAGATGAAATTTCTGAAAACAATACAGATGATTCAGAGGCAGATGGAGAGATGAGACATGGCTCTGGACAAGTAAGTGTTTTCTTGTGTTTATAACATATATTACTGTATATTCCGCATAAATAAGCTTTAGTTTGAATAATGAATACACATTTTGTAATTACCCTTTGTCGTGTGTTTCCTCAGTGAGTGTTTGAACCGTTTGTGCGTGTTTTTAGTTCATTGTTTGTTTCAGATCTATTGACATGCTATATAGATGTTTTGTATATTTACTGTAAATATATATATATATATATATATATATATATATATATATATATATATATATATATAGTAAATAAATCAATAAATATAAGTTGAAAATAAGAATATATGTTTGAGAGTCTATTTGTTACAATGCGGGGAGGTGGGGGAGGTGTAGGGCCATCTATTTGTTACAATGCTGAATTGATGGGGGAGGTGTAGGCCCATCTCTTTGTTCCATAGTACATTGGCAAAGTATACAGTATTTACAGTAAATATACATACAATAATACATTTTTACACACTCGAAAAGAAAAACTAATATATATATATATATATATATATATATATATATATAGAATACAGAAAAGATGGAAAAGTTGTGTCTAGCTTTGTAAATTACATTTATTTATTCTCCCCCACTCAGCAAGCGGCCACATAAAGTGGAGCAGCAGGACAGCACCTCATCAAGAGAGGAGGGCTTTCAGAAGCCTCTAAATCATCAACATGATCAAAACTTTACTGTTGTATGTGATGTACTAGATATCTCTTCTGCAACTAAAAGACCCTGTAGTATTATTTACAAAAGATCCACCGCTGTATTGTGATGCACGTGTTTTTGATGTGAAATCTTTGCCGATTAAAAAAAAACAGACATAAATTTAACAGTAATTTTTGCATTATTAATTATATTTTAAAATGAGTATTTACTGAATTGAAACAGTTTGTGCTTGGTCCAAATGTTGTACATTATTTTATAGAAAAATGTTGAAATGTGTCGATCAAATATGATGCAACAAACAAACCGGCTGACAGAACGGGGGGGGACCTACACAATATTAGGCAGGTGGTGTTAATGTGGTGTATGTTCTTTGATCGTAATCTTGACCAACCATTTTTGAGATGTTGGTCTTTCCCCATTCAAGTAGATCTGATATAACCTCCTGGGATCATCCCAAAGATGGCCGACAGTGGACTGACTTACTAGAAAGACTTTGGTTTGACTCATACGGAGTTTCAGGTACAAAAACCACATCAAAATCCTTGAAGCTGTTTCATATTTTTATATTTATCCATTTAATTGTTGGTGTAGAGTTTGGCTTTTGTAAGGGAGTATTTTCAATTTTACTTGCAAAAGTATACTTGCAAAAAATAAAATATACAGGACAGACAGACAGACATAGACTACTTTTAAGAACATCACTGGCTTCAACAGTTATGTTCAGCAATTCATTTGAATTTCACATAGTAAAGTATGCGCATGAAAACATGCAGAGGTAGATTTAGCCAATGTAACACGGCTCTTTGCTCAGGTCAAATTCTATATTTCTATACTTCTCAAACTGTATCGAAACATGAATGTAATCAAGTGAATGGAATATGGAGGACAAAACATGCAAAAATAATAAATAAATATATAAATAACTAAATGTAATAATAAGAAAATAAATAAAGGAATAAATGTCTTGATAAAACAAATATGATTAGTTTTTAATGAAAGTTATTCCTGAATTTATTTTTGTATGACTTTTTTTCCTTTATTTATTATTTTCTCTTTTTATTTTAGTCTTTAAAACATTTTTTATTCTTTCATTTGTTTTAGTTTTTTTTTATTATTTATTTATGCATTCATTTATTTTTATATTTATTTATTCCCACATTATTTATTTCAATATTTAAATATTCCCACATTTATTTATTTTTGTATTTATTCTTACATTTCTGTCTCTTGTATGAAAATTATGTGGGCGGGTCCTGTTTACCATTGGCTTATTATAGATTGAAGCGTGTGCTCGATTACTCTTGTGACGTTTTGATGTGATGTTAAGTCATAGCCATATCGCGTGTAAACTATAGCTATTTGTGGGGCTAAAAACATAAGAGCTTAAGTCAATCCAAGATGTATTGCTTATACTACAATCACAAAATAAATGGGGAGCTGTTTCTTCAACAAAACCACAAAATGGGCAAGTTTCATAAATGATATGATTTAACCTTCTCCTTTTCTTTTTCTCTGTGTATATAACTTCATATTTTGAT
This sequence comes from Xyrauchen texanus, assembly GCF_025860055.1. NCBI lineage: Eukaryota > Metazoa > Chordata > Actinopteri > Cypriniformes > Catostomidae > Xyrauchen > Xyrauchen texanus. The sequence continues at coordinate 1,328,819 of NC_068277.1, read as the reverse complement.
GTCTGCAAATCCATAATATTGTTTTCTGTTGTTTCGATTGTTCATTGTAAAAGATACAATCATGCTTCATTTCCCTGATCGTTTATGTATGTATACATCTGCAATAAAAAAATTACAAGATCTATAGCTGACTCTTCACATATATCTAGAGAGTTGCGCAACTTGCGAATGAAGTCGGTAACCACGCTTCAAATAACTATGTTTCATTTAGTGTAGAGGTGCTTATTGATGTTTTAGGAGAGCTGTATGCTGGTATGAATATCGTAGCCCATGCTGGATTGTTAAACGCTCTGCAAAACGTTCCTTGCATATTCAAAATCTGTGCGAGTCAGAGGGTGCTAAGGTGGGACGTCCATCTGCTCCCGATAAGTACTATTGAGCTCTCTTCCAATGATGCACTGGAGCTCCGCAAGGACCGCCTCCCTCATTTCCATGTTGCACACAGAAAAGTAAGAATAAATACATGTATAAATAAATAAATATATATGGGAATATATAAATATGGAAATAAATATATGTGGGAATAAATAAATATAAAAAATAAATTAACACATAAATAAAATAAAATTTGAAAAATAAATGAATAAATAATTAAAAGCTAAAAAGAATAAAAATAAAGTTAAAAATAAATATAGAAAATAATAAAGGAATAAAGTCATACAATAATAAATTCAGGAATAAATTTAATTAACTAATTATATGATATAATTAAAGACATTTATTCCTTTATTTTTTTATTATTACATTTATTCATTTATTATTTAAGCAGGTTTGGGCCTCCATAATGGAAATCTGAAATAATTTTAGATAACCGATATATTACAGTCGTTTTACTGCTGTTCTTTGATTTTATTTTGTCTTGCTTATAATATTAAATTATTGAGCTTCAATGAAAATTATATTCGGCCATACGACTGTGTGAGGATGGGGGTGTGGTCATGTGTGGTTCTGGAGCCTGATCACCAGAGAGGGGCCTGCAGCTGCGACCTCGGAGCCCACAACCCCAGATACCCTCATCAAGATGGGCAGATCCTTAGGCCTACCTTGACTTATTTGAAAAGACGGCTAAGGTGTGGAGATGGCCACCCGACCAATGGGCAGATCACCTTTGCTCTCTGGGGAAGCGCAGCTTGTGGCCCAGCAACTTCCTGCCACCAGCCTCCACAAAGACCTGAAGAAGGCGATCGTGCAATGGGGTGACCGTAGTCCTGAGCAGAACCGCCAGCTCTTCAGGACCCTGAAGTTTGGGAAGCACGGCCACCCATTTGCCTTCACGCTAAAGCTCTGGGATGCCTGTTGAAAATGGCTGCTGGCTGAGGTAACCCACAGCACCGTGGATGTCATCAACCTGGTGACACTGGAGCAGTTAATCTTTCAACTCCCTTGGGGGATGGCTGAGTAGGTCCAGTGCCAACGCCCCACGTCACTGGAAGAGGCCGTCCAGTTGGCAAAAGACTACATGATGGCGTTTCCAGCAGGCAGCAAACCAGAGGCTCATTCTTCTCTCTCTTTCTCTCCTACCTCTCAAACCCCCCCTTCTAGCCCTCCCATTTCCATCCTGTTCTGGCACCCTGGAAGTGGGGAGGAGCCCCGCCCAAAACCCTACCCTGTCTCCCTCCACTCTCCCCCAAGGTTGTTGAGACTGCCCCCATGGGCAGGGTAGGGAAGTCTAGGCCAGTCTGTTTGAGCTGCGGGGAAGCAGAGCACTGCCAGGATCGGTGTCCAATGATGGAGGTGGGGATGCTGATCCTGATCCCTGACGCTCCACAGGCCACCCCCAAATCGGGCAGGGACGTATCAGTGTTTGAAAGGGGATCCATATCAAGCTTTGGTGTATTCAGGTTGTATCCAAACCTCTATCTACCAACACTTGGTACAATGTGGGGCATTGGGTACAAATAAACATGGGGGAAAAAGCATAGAGAGAAGGCCGCATTTACATCCCACCTCACCAATCCACTGATTTTAGGAATTTATTTAGGGAAAAATGTGTGGATGGGCCCTGAAAAATGTTGTCTCTGGGTGTGACGTGCAATGCTATGGCTGAGGAGGTGGTCTCAGAGAGGGAATTCCTGTCCTCAGGGGGTTCCCCGAGGGGGATTTTCCTCTAGAGCAGTTACGTGACGAGTACCTCAAACACATGTTTGGCCAAGTGAGTCAACAATGGTCAACAGCTCCAGCCTATCGTCGCACTCACATACCCATATTTTTCAATTATTAAAGATCGGCTGTATCGAGTGACACAAGACATTCAAACAAAAGAAAATACATATTCTCAGGTGTTAATTGACCCAAAGTGTGGAGATCAAGAATGTACTGAATTTCATTTTTACTGTTTGAAGGTAACTCCTCCCAAGCTTCCCGCATCATGTCGAGCAGGACACAAGGCCAACACCCATACAGCAGCTCGAATGGGGAAACCTTGAGGAGGCTTGTGGGACCTCTCAGACTGCATATAACAGGGGTTCGAGCCGCTTATCCAAATTTCAAGCATCCTTGTGTATGATCTTAAGATAAACAATATTTATTAAGGTTTTATTAAATTGTTCCACCAACCCATTTGTTTGTGGGTGGTATAAACTGGTGCGAATTGATTTAATACATAACATTTCATTACAGTTTGCGTAGTGTTCATGACATAAATGTAGTGTCTTGGTCAGTGAGGATTTCTTTTGAAAATCCCCACCCAGGAGATAATTCTGAAGAGTGCCTCCTCAACACAACGAGCTGAGATGTTACATAGAGGCACAGCTTCTGGATATCGCATTGCACTAATACAAAGTTATGCCCACATGTGGTCTGATCTAATGGCCCGACTAAGTCCATGCCAATTCTTTCGAAGGGGACCTCAATTAGCAGTAGAGGGCTCACTGGCGCTTTTGGTTTCGCTGGTAGATTCACCAACTGATATTCACAGCATGCCGCATACCACTTGCGAACTTACCTACAAATGCCCAGCCAAAAAAAATGGCCATTATTTGGTTAAGCATTTTCTCATGAATAAAATGGCAAGTCATTGGATTATGGTGAGCTGCCTGGAAGAGGGTTTCCTGATGGCTCTTCTGTACTAATAATTGCTCCAAGCTCAGTAACATCAAAACTGGCAACATGACAAGGGAACTCGACTAAGAGAATTTTCACCGTGAGATAAAAATCTTCTTATTACTACCTACCTCAAACTGTAAATTACTCAGCAAGTGGTTGAGGTCACACGGCAAGTTGGAGACCTCGATTATGAGGTTAGGCGAACGGACAGGGTCGGGGCATGTCAAATTTACCACCTCAACCTTCTAAAAGCATGGAGGGAAGTGGCCCCCTGTGGCCTTGGCGATGGAAGTTCCAGAGAGGGTTGTGCTTGGGCTGGAGGTGACTCTCAAACAAAGTTCATTCACCCCAGTCCCATGTGGAGACCACCTCTCGCCATCACATATCACAGATGTGACCAAGTTGAAAGCGGTTGGAAGGTGGTTTGTAGCTGCCCCATCACCTTCCGGAACACAAAAAAAAAGGCTGTTAAGGAAGAATTAGAGGCGATACTGATATGGGCATAATAGAAGAGTTGCAGAGCTATTGGGTCAGCCCAGTTGTTCTGGTACCTAAGAGCAATGTGATGGTCCAGTTATGTGTAGACTATCGCAAAGTGAACACTGTGTCCAAATTTGATGCATATCCGATGCCTCGGATTGACGAGTTGCTTGATTGGTTGGGTATACCTCAACTGTATTCGACACTGAACTTAACAAAGGGTTATTGGCAGATCTCTTTAACTCCAATCTCCAACCGATCGGATTACACTTAATTGTGACTCTTCCATTTGGTTGGTTCGGGGCCCCTGCCACATTTCAGCATCTCATGTCCAAAATTCTCAGACCACATACAGCATATTCTGCTGTGTATTTAGATGATATTATTATTTATAGTAATGACTGGTGGTGGCATATGCAACATCTGAGAGATGTCCTGAGGTCGCTGCAATAGGTGGGCGATAAAGTTCATAAGTCGCAAGCTTTTTTTGAGGGAGATGTACCATCGAGAAGGAGTGTCTTGCAATCAAGTGGGCTGTCCTCACCCTCCAATACTACCTGCTGGGGTGGACCTTCACAATCTGCTCATATCACGCCCCATTTCAGTGACTCCACCGCATGAAAGATACCAATGCGCAGATCACCAGTTGGAACCTGGCACTTCAGCCATTTCAATTTTAGGTGATCCACAGACTGGGATCACTGGCCGTGACTTCAGCCTGTCACGGCCATTTTCGTGGCCGGCCCACTGGGAAAAGTCCCAGTTCTCCCTATGGCCAGTCTTGACCCTGCCCGCAGGAATGACATCACCAGAAGTCCATAAGCATAGAAAAGCTGTCCCATGTCAAAAGGATGCTTTAGACACTTTAAAGGTGAAATTATAAACTTGTCTAAACTAATTAAGTCATGCTGATAAAAAAACAGAAGCTTCACATTGCTTTTAAACTGTCCTGTACTCTTAGACCCCATAGACTGACACTGCATGTGAATTACTGTTTAAAAGTTTCCTATAGACTTCCAGTAAATTGACAATAAACTGAAAATAAAAGATCTCTGTAGACATGAAATTAATCTGTGCTTAACATCTATAATAAAGTTTTACTGCAGATATTGTGTTTGTCCCTATTGTGTTGTTGTACTTTATTGGAATTTTTGATTTACTTTCAACACTGAAAAAGTCATTTTTGATTGTTTCCTTTGTTATTTGCTCTATCTGCTACTCTTAATAACAGAATTAAACCACAAAATTAAACACAAAAACAATAAGATGAGAAAGAGAGAGTCTGAAACCGTTTTTCATTTCAGTGGTTTAATCATCAGTCTCGAGGCAAGCAGAAACTGTGATGGAGGACAGAAAATGAAATAATCTCTGGCTAAAGGCTTTTCAAACTCACACAAGTCATTTCATTCTCTTGTGAAACTCTCAAGAGATGCACGACTGCTTTCAAATGCATATATGTACAAAAGCACCTAAAACACGTCATTTATACCCAACTGAATAACTAACAAACACACACGAAGTCTCACACTCCAAATACAGACTATTACTCATGTTTATGTCATGTCAAGTAACAGTGGCGCAAAAAGTGGGTATGCGCTATGCGCCGCACCATGGGGGCGCCAAAGCGATGGTAAAAAAAAAAAAAAAAAAAATTCTAATTTATATAAGTTTTATAAATTTTTATATAAAATTTATATCAAAGTTATATAAGTTAAATATAAAAAAGTTATATAAATTTTAGAGGACTAACAGGCTAGAGTAGGCGCCGGCGCCCTCATAAGATTCCATCATAGAATTTATTTTGACAGAAGGGTAATATCGTGGCGCGAGCGCTGATTGAGCAGCAGGAGTGAGTTGTCGTTAAAACTCAAAGATGGATAAAGAAAAAAAGCTGTCGGGGGCTAAAAACAGAAAAAGAACGAGTGAAAAGGAGATTGCATGTCAAGGGATGCGACAGCAGCTTAATAAGTGGATGGTGAAAGTCAACAGGTAGGATTTAAAGTGTGACGTCTGTGCTTGGAAGCTCACAAATATTCATGTTAACAGACTAGCTAGCGTTTGCTAAGACTGGGAATGTAGCAGCCAGAATATGTAGCTAGCTAGCTTAGAATATGCAAAACCGAGGTTGCTGAGCTGAAAACTGAAAAATATAAGGTAGCATGTACGATAAATGACAAGAATCTGGAAAACAACTAATGCAATATCTCTGGTTTACCATGGAATCATGCATAGATTTGCTAGCAAACTTGGAGGCTTGCAAATATTAATGTTAACAGACTGGCAAGTGTTTGCTAACTTAATGCAAATAATGTTGCAGATATTTACATTTAGATTTTGGTTAAACCCTATGGTAGGGTCACATCTCTCTCTCTCTCTCTCTCTCTCTCTCTCTCTCTTTAAAAATCTGTGCTATGTGTGTGTGTGTGTGTGTGTGTGTGTGTGTATATATATATACATATATCGATGCAATACTAGATAAATGGGCAAGTGAAAAGGCACGCCATGTTACAATTTAGTAGAAACTAAAGAGCGCTTTTGAATGTTTGGTAGCAACATTGTTACTTGGATTGGGAATCGAGAATCGGTGACTGACTAGTTCTAACTGTTTATTCTGTTTGTTACTGTTTGTAACTTTTTATTATTTGTTAACATTGTTAATATATATATATATATATATATATATATATATATATATATATATATATATTTAGGGGCGCCAAAATTGTTGCTGCATACCCCTCTAACACTGGGTAGTTGCGCCCCTGTCAAGTAATTACCATCAGAGAGATTTAACATTTACCACACTTGCTCAAACACATACTACACAGAGACAGACAGTGTTCATGTGATAGACTGACATGTGTCAATCTCAATAAACGTGATTTGTACACAACTTTTCCAGTCACACATTTCTATTTCAATTAATTCTGTTGATATTAACAAACAAACTGCCAAAGAATAAACACTGAGTTAACAGAGAAGCCTGCTGTGAACTTCCTGTGACATCATCAACTGTGAGTCAGAAGAGAGAGAGAGAGAGAGAGAGAGGGGTTTGATGTGATGGTGAGAATCTCTGACATCTCAATTAATAATTCAGTATTTTAGCAGCTGTTGTGATTGGACAAACAGGCATAGGAAGTACTGTCACGTTACTGAAAAACTTGTAGTTAGTCATCAACATTGACCGTGTGAGACAGTGCCATCAGTCGTTTATTATCAAGAGAATCTTCAAGTGTCAAACAGATGGTGAACGTCCCAAACACTGCAGATACTATAAACTACATCCTCTGTGTGTGTGTGTGTGTGTGTGTGTGTGTGTAGAAAAAAAAAAAAAAAAAAAAAAAAACAGGAAAAGTTCCTCAGACTGAGGCAGAGTGGCAATTGAATCTGTTAAGATTGCCACTTGATTTGGTGCTGGCAGTGAAATTTAAGTCAGGTGTGAGTCCGGTCGACTAAAAACAAAGACAGACAGACATTCATTTGGCTGAACATTGGCTCATGATGGTCATCCTAAATCAGCTGCGGTCTGGACAGAGACTCTTTTGCCAAATGAAGAAATACACATGCTGTCATCTGAATTGTGGCATGAGTGCTGATAGACACGAGAAGACACGCGAAGACACGCTTTCGGCTTATTTCTATCTGGTTTGAGTCAGCTGATCATGTTCAATCGTTTATAACAAATATGGCTTTCCATAATGAGTGGTTCAACCAAACTCGGACATTTACTCTGTGATGCAGAGACGGTTCAAAAGACCCAGATTCTGGAAGTACAGGCCGCTGTTGTTACCGCACAGTCATATATCAGTATTCACTTCAGAACCGTCATAATTATAGCTCTGGAATGTGTAGGAATACAACAATGAGTGTTTGAGTGTGTCTGTGTATGTGTGAGTGAGTGTATATATGTGTGTGCGTGTTTGAGTGTGTCTGTGTGTGTGTATGTGTGTGTGTGTATTTGAGTGTGTGTGTGTGTGTGTATGTGTGCGTGAGTGTATGTATGTGTGTGCGTGTTTGAGTGTGTCTGTGTGTGTGTATGTGTGTTTGAGTGTGTGTGTGTGTGTGTGTGTGTGTTGTAGTGTGTGTATGTGTGAGTGTGTATGTGTGCGTGAGTGTGTATGTGTGCGTGAGTGTGTATGTGTGCGTGTTTGAGTGTGTCTGTGTATGTGTGAGTGAGTGTATATATGTGTGTGCGTTTGAGTGCGTGTGTGTGAGTGTGTCTGTGTGTGTGTGTGTGTGTTGTAGTGTGTGTGTATGTGTATGTGTGCGTGAGTGTGTATGTGTGCGTGTTTTAGTGTGTCTGTGTATGTGTGAGTGATTGTATATATGTGTGTACGTTTGAGTGCGTGTGTGTATGTGTGTTATGAGGTGTGCGAGTGTGTGTGTGTGTGTGTGTGTGTGTGTGTGTGTGTGTGTGTGTGTGTGTGTGTAATGAGGTGTGTGATGTATTACTGTCCTAAATATCCTCCACACTTGGCCTCATCTCTGTGATCCTGATGTTCTAGTGTGGAGTCCCACTCGACCCACCAGGAATACTGATGAACAAAATGAGCGACCAGGAATACCTAAACCAAACTGTGTGTGTGTTCAAGCTCACAGACAGTTCATGTCCAGAGGGCTGTGATTTGTCCAATAATGTCTGATCAGTCATTGTCTGCATTCTATTTACATTAGGAGTGTAATGTTATATCACAATCTCCTGAACATGTTTAACATCGCCGCCATCTGTCTGTAATTTACATCAGAGACATTTGCTTATAAACTGGCTGTAATCCAATCAGCACGAGCCACTACACATCGTTTCTGTCAGTTAACTGATCTCTGGTGCTCATGATCTGATTTTACATCTGGCAATACAAAGAGAACCAGAAACACAAAACGGAACTTTCCAACTGACTGCAATTCATTCACAAACTACACATCCATCATTCTCATTGTCCTCAATTGCAGCTCAAGTGTGTAATTTCTGTAATAGCATCACCAAATGGAAGTGCAAAAATAATCACTGTTTTACAACATGTTCTCCCCATTGGTTGAACAAACAGACAGCCCCACCCCTAACTATTGCCATTGGTTGAGTTGGTGAAAAAGGTCAATGCACCATTTCTCCCAATTATAATTAAATGATTTGATTAGATCATCATCATAATTACAATATTTGACCCAAGATGCCGCCACAGATGGCAGCCTCGGTGAGGAGTTCTCCAATTCTTTTGTTGATTTTGTTTGCTTGTCTGGTGTTTAGTTATTTATTTTTCAATCAGTTTTACCAAGGATGACCTGCTGAACTTATTTTCCTGGGTTCGGATTATTCTGACATTTTGCTGGACATTTGTCATAGACACAGCTGTTTTGTTCAAGCGCACTATGTGACGCAAGAGTGGGAAGCGAGCCGGTGCGCAGATCAAGTTTTGACAGCGCCGCTTTCGAACAGTGCTGCCAAGTATTTATCTAGCGAATCTCCACAATCTTCCGAACAAAACAGATGAACAGCCTCTTCTCATCGGTGCAAACAAGTACTTTTCAAACTCTGCTGCTTTGTGCTTCACAGAAACCTGGCTGAGAGAAGCCATTCCGGACAGTGCATTACATCTGCCGGGCATTCAGCGCAGCACTGCAACAGCTGGTTGATCAGATCACACACACAGAACAACAATACCCAGACTCAGTTATTATTAAACAAAGCCAACCTCACCCGTGAACTGCCAAAATACAGACAGCACATTACATGCCCTACCAGAGACAGAAATATACTGGATCACTGCTACACAACAATAAAGGTTGCATATCTCTCTATCGAGCAGTTTTGGGACTCTATGATCACTGTCTGGTTCATCTTATTCCAACCTAAATTCAGCTAAGCCTGTTGTAAAGGCTGAAAAGAGTTGGACCAATGAAACAGAGCTGGAACTACAAGCCTGCTTTGACTGCACTGATTGGAGTGTTTGAGGCTGCAGCCACAGACCTGAACAAACTCATATATCAGTTTCTGTGAGGATATGTGCATTCCTACTAGGACTTTGTGACAGGGCAGAGGGCGGGGCTGGGTCGTGATGCTGCACACCCGGCCCCAAATCAGGTTAATCAAGCCTCAGAGAGGGATAAAGGCCAACTGCAGCTTCCAGTCAGCCTTTATCCCTCTCCAAGGCTTGATTAAGGGCCAGGTGTGCAGCATCAAGCCCAGCCCAGCCCCGCCCTCTGCCCTGTCACATTCTTATTTTAACATTCAACGATGACAAACCATGGTTTAAAGTAAAACTCAGGCAGCTTCGTCAGGCCAAAGAGGACGCTTAGAGAAGCAGTGATAAAATCTTGTACAATCATGCAAGAAACCCACTCACAAAATAGATTAGAGTAGTTAAAAGAAGATACTCTGAGAAGCTAAAGAATGACCCTGCATCAGTGTGGAGAGGTCTGAAGGACATTACTAACTACAAGACACCATTCCTCAACACTGTAGGGAATCAACAACTGGCTGATGACCTGAATGTGTTTTACTGTAGATTTAAAAAGCCCAGTCTCACACCCCACACCCAATCTGACCTTCACTTCATACAAACATCAACACCTTTTCTGCTTCCGGTTAGAGCGTACGCTGGCGTGTTTGACTGCTGCTGCTCTCTGGCTCAATCCTTTTAATCTGGATCTTTTGGATTTGGATTTTATGCCTTGTTTATTTTTTATGCTGCGTATATGTTTACTCTGGAGCAACCTCTATCTGGATGTTTGGTTGCTAGTCAGGTGGAGCACCTTGACTACATGCCTGCTGCCTTTCATTCATGAAAACGTGGTTTACCCTGTGAATAACTCGGCACTTGCTTGGTCATGGCCAGTTGTGCCTGTGCCGGCTTGGGGTAAACTGCTTTCGACTGGCTGCTATATCACTGCTGTGACTGCTTGTGGGCGTGCTAGCAAACAAGGAAATAATATCTGGTTGTTGAGGTGACGCTAAGCATGAAGTGTGTTGCAGTCTTATCATTGCACTCTGCCCCCCGCAACTGGTATCACACTGTGCTGCTACAGGCTCTGGATATTATATTTGTCACGACATGGCTTTTATCTATCTTCTTTGGATTTGCATAGACTGAATTCTTCATATTGTCTTCCTGTGGATATATATAATCACTGTACCGATCTCATCAATGGACAGCAACTACATTCCAATAATTTCATCTCACTGTCTTTTTTTTTAATTTTGGCACTGAAAAATGGTCTGTAAATGTGTTAAATCACTGTTCAATGAAGATTTCATCTCCCACTGCTGCATTTCAGAGCCACTGACAGTAAGGATGACCCTAGTGAATACAAAGTCACTATCAAATAAATATTTTATTTTGAATGACTTTCATTTCACATTCATTCGATTTTTTATTTGTGACTAAAACATGGCTGAAATTGGGTGATTTTTTTCATCTCTTGGTGAACTCCACCCCAACCCACCCTCCAGTTTTGAGGTACAGCTAATGATTATATTCATACATTTTCCGAGTTCCTATCTAATATTGAGTCTTGCTGTGATGGACTGTTGATTCTCAAGGACTTTAATATTCACCTTTGTTGTGAATACAAACCTTTGGTGAAAGAATATTTTGCCTCGTGGAATCACTGAACTTTTAACAATTAGTTTCTAGTCCGACTCGTAATTCGGGGCATACACATATACATTTCCGTGCTCAAGCTCACGCCCCTGACAGAGAAGTGTGGGAAATTCGCCGAGAATTTTTGAACTTGTCAACAATGCTGAAGAAGGTCCTTGCAGATTTGGAGGATCTTGCTGTAATATGTTGATTGATCACTGCCATGGAGACAAATTTCACTGAAGTGGTTACAAGAGTGGGGGAGAAAAACGGAGAAACGGATCGATTATCAGGAGTCATCGGAGAGGGAATTAGCTGCTAACCGCTAGCGACCAGGGTGGATTTGGAGCATGTCTGGAGGATATGGAGAATCGGCAGAATAATGTCCGTATTGTTGGAATTCCTGAGTTAGCAGAGGGTCAGACTATGGTGGAATTCCTGGACGGGCTCCTTCAAGTCTGATCGACATAACCGGCCATAAAGTGGAAATCGAGTGAGTTCACAGGGTTCTGGCTCGGTGATCCACGGAAGGAAACAAGCCCCAATCAATTCTGGCCATCTGAGATCATCCAAAAAAGATCTCGTGTTACGTGAGGCGAGGAGTAAAGGAAGGCTTTCTTGGAAAAACCACAGCATTTTCTTGTTCCCAGACTTTGCGAATTCAACAAGAGAGAAACATGATAGATTCAAGGAATACAAGAAACTCTTACATCAATGGAATGTCACTTTTGCACTGATGTTCCCAGCCAAATTAAGAATAGCTGTCCCCAGCAAGCATTGTCCTTCATTAAGTCAATGGAGTGAGTAAGATATTTTATGGTACGCATATTGCAGCTAGTGGGCCTGACACACTGAACATTCAATTGACTGTTTAAAGAACTGAAAGCCTTTGTTTCTTTTTGTACTTGTGGAATAACACTCCTTCAGGACATGCTCTTACTTCAGCCAGAACTAAAGAAAAAATGTCCACCCTATATCTTCCCAAATTTTTCATCTTCCTATAGGGAAAGAATTTTAATACATAAAAATGATTAAGCTTAAGAGAAAAAACCTTCCTCCTTTTTATGAGTACCCTAACCCATTCACATTTCACATGAAGAGAGACAATCCACTAATATTAACATTTGACATGAGAAAATTAGATTGTTAAAAACGAAATTTTAAAGACCACATTCCAACAATAGAGTAACAGTCAACCCCCAAACTTCCCCCAGAACCAAACAAACAGAAAAAAGAAAAACATGCATATGAACCCCACGCATGACAGCGCCAACCGCCGTCCATCCCTCTAAACTCAAACAGTCCATGTATGCCTTATACGCTAATTTTCCTCGGACAGTCAAACTAATGTTCAATGAGCTGGTATATTCGGCTGTTACATGAGTGCAACAAATGACCTCATCACCCCAATGTCTTGCAAGAAATACTCCACAAATCAAACTCCAGCCAATAGGAGGCATAAGCACAAAGAATGTGCAGATTCATCCACAACACGGGGACACTGATAATTACATATCTAAAAATCAAATGTAGCAGAAATTCAAGGGCAAAGTCTTATTTTGGCTAATATTTACGCATCTAGCGTTGATGATCAGGGCTTTTTTTATAGATCTTAAAGGGATGTTGCCAGCCACTGGCACCGCTCATGGTATAATACCATGAGAACACTTTAATCTTTTGATGGATTCAGTCCTTGATCATAGTGAAGCAGAAGAGTGCAAGCCCCCTAGAGCAACACTGATGCTTCACAGGATGTGTAAAACTCTTGGTCTTACTTTTGAACCCATATGGTAGGGACTATACATTTTTTCATCAGTCCATATGATTTACTCTAGAATAAAGGTTTTTGTAAATATCTAAGTCCCTCATTTCATCTGTTGTTGATTTCTCAATTGGAAACATTTTTGTCTCAGATCATGCCCTGGTGTGTTTAGAGGTGTTGCCACATACAGAGAAAAATAAATCATATAGTTGGTGCTTTAATGTATCCCTTAAAGGCTAAAATCAATGTTTACATGGAGACCAACTGGTCTTCAGTATCCTCTGTGGGCGTGGCTTGGGAGGCACTTAAGGTGGTTCTTAGGGGCTGGATCATACAGTAAGCCTCATTCACCAAAAAATCCAAAGCACGAGAACTCGAGTTGGAAGGAAATATTAAAAACGCTGAAGCAGATCTGAAGCACCGTATGTCATATAATGGTCTCAGAGAATTGACCCGATTGAAATACTGATATAACACTATTTTGCCGTGAAAGGTGGATTTTTGGCTATTCAGGGCAAGACAGTCATACTTTGAGTCGGGGGACAAATTACGGACGCTTTTGGTTAGATAATTAAAACAGATTGTCTTTTTCTAATATTCGCTCAGTGAAATCTGCTGGTGGTGAATTATTTACCTCAACCATTGATATTAATAATGCTTTTAAAGAATTCTATCTTGATCTCTATAGTTCCACATCTTTTTCTACTGATGAAGATATTAGAAACTATGTGGATCCATTAAAACATCTTAAACTGACGACTGAGCAAAAAAATTAGCTTGATTCTGAGATAAGCTTGGAGGAGCTTTGCAGGGTAATTCAGGCCTTGCTAATTAAGACAAGGCTCTGGGGTCAGATGGCTTTGCCGCTGAATTTTTAAGAACTTATGCTGCAGAACTGGCTCCACTTTTGTTAGAAGTTTATACAAAATCATTAAAGAATGGTAAGCTTCCGCCAACCATGACAAAAGACCGGATCAGTCTGATTCTTAAAAAGGACAAAGATACAAGTGAGTGTAAGAGATACCATCCAATTTCCCTGATCCAGCTAGATGTAAAAATATTGTCAAACATTTTGGCTAACAGATTAAGTTATGACATCTCTTATACATATAGATCAGGTGGGGTTTATTTGGGGCCACAGCTCTTCTGATAACATTAGGAGTTTCATCAATATCCTGTGGTCAGTGGCGAATGATCAGACTCCAGTCACTGCAATCTTACTTGATGCCAAAAATGCATATGGTACAATGGGATTATCTTTTTAAGATTTTTGAAATATAAGGCTTCGGGAATACTTTTATTGGATAGATTAAGTTGTTTTATAAACACCTGGTAGCAGCGGTAAAAACAAAATGATTAAAGGGTAACTAAACCCTAAACCAACTTTTTTTAGTTAATGATCTGTAAGAATGGGGCTTTATTAGTACTGGTCATTGATTCAAGCAATTTTTTTGACATTTGTGTATAAAGTGTTTTAATTCTACAATATATGGTGTAAAAACGTCTGAGTGCTGCCCTCTTCAGGTTGAACGGTGGCTACTGCAGTTGAATTTTCCTATTGGCTGTTTGCGGTACTTCGTGACGTAAGCGGTGACAGCTGACGTAAGCAGGTTCCAGCTCACCACGCCCTTGGTACGAGCTACCACGCCCATGGCAGTATAAAAACCATCTCGTTTCGTCAAAACCACTGTAGCGAGTCAGGAGTTGGAATTGCGAGTATTGAAAACGATCAGGATAGAGTATTTTAGCATCTACTTAGCATAGCATTTATATAGTTATTTAGATTATTTTGTGTAGCCTAGGTAGTTAATTAGCATATTTGTTAGTGTAGTATTGTTAGAAGCATAGTTAGTTAGTAGCATAGTATTGCGTCAGTTAGGATAGCTTCAAGTTAGCGTAGATTATCTGTATTTAGTACAGTGGTCAGGATGGTACATAGGTGTAATGTTGCTGGTTGCAACAGCACTGCTGGACTGTATTGCTTTCCATATAGACTTGGAAATTAGGCGCCAGGGGTTGCACGTCCTTGTTCTGGAAGACCACGAGTTCCCGCCTAGAGCTGTAGGAGTGTGCAAACTGCATTTTACGCGGGATTGCTTCTCCAATGCAATGGAGGTGGAAATGGGCTTCTCCAAACAGCTCGCGCTGAAAAGTGACGCAGTGCCAAACGCTGCTCCTCCTGCATGGACTCCACCACCTCAGCGGCGTCTTGAGGTGAGTGATCATATATATTTTAATCACAATTTATGGTTAGGCTAAAGTTAATCCTCTGGGGCCGACAAACGCGCGTTCGCGATGCGGGAGTGTTAAACGTATTGCACCCTTATACATTGTATTACGGTACTGACTACCTGTATAGTTTTATTTGGAGGTATATGGTTTTGTACATGATGACGTTACGCTTTACGTCACATTCTTCTAAGTTGAGAGAACAGCTAACTGATGTTATGTTCAAGTGAAGCTTGCTAAATAAAAATCCTGCTAAAAGGATAAACATCACTGAACAGCGTTTCGTTTGTTTTTCCTGCACGCGAGTGAAGGTGAATGCGCACTCGGATGCTTAACAGGGAGTTAAAACCGCAGTTTGAGCCAGCGGCTCGAATTGATATGGCTCCGGCCCTGTGTCCACAGACAATTCACCCTCCTCCACTTCAGGTGAAGGTGGGGGAGAAAGGTCCTCGACTTCAAAAGACCGCTCCGTGGCAAAGCTACTTGCGTCACTCCAGTCACTCTCCATTTTAGAGTCTGACAGCAGCTGTCAATTAATCTGTCACTACGGGTCTCAGGTGCACGCCCCCCCCCCACTCATCCCCGCCCTCGGTTCGTCCCCTCTATCCCCGCTGGGGTCTGCCCACTTTTCGAGCATTTTTCAAAGATTGCTAGTGGGTGGAGTCAGACTCTGAGCAGGGGTTTAGTTACCCTTTAATTTCAGATTATTTTACTCTGGATAGGGACACCCAGCAGGGTTGCCCTCTTTCCCATTATTGTTCTATCTTGCCCTGAAACCATTAGCAGCAGCGATAAGAAAGGAGGATGATTTTCCAGGGGTGGTGGTGGGAGGTGTGACAGGTGCTTCCACCTGAGAGAGCCCCTCCCAGGTTTTGTATTGAACAGGAAGTTCTTGCCCCTATTTCATCATTGCAAAGCTCTATTAAACTAACTGGATACATTAAGTTACACCCCGTTATCTCGCATTTGCACTTGGTATGGACAAAAGTGTCCTGAGTGTTTTATTCAGACACTTATTTAAATGTTGCCTGGGAGTTGTGATTACTGCTTTTGGAAAAGGTGATGAGGTATCAATGTTTTACTCCCTACTAATTCAGAGTCTGGGGGACAGAGCTTCGGCTTCACTAAAGAGATTATGTGAGAAAGATTTAAACTTGGTATTGGAGGGAGGAGTGTGGACTAAGATTCAAAAAAATGTCAAGTCTACATCTAGAGATGCAAGGGTTAGGTGGTTAGGTTTTTTGGTGGTGTGTTAAGATCCAAGAATTTTGGTTGAAGGTTCAGAGTTTTATGTGTGAAGTATTGGGCACTCAGATTTCATTTTGCCCCAGACTCCGTATTTTAGGCGATGGGGCGGTCATCGATCTGGGGAATAAACATATAAAAAAAATTAAACGGGTTCTGACCAGTGTAATGATCGCCAGACAAATTATTTTAAGGGAATGGAGGTCGACTGGAGCACCCCCATTTCAGGAGTGGTGCACGGAGATGGGGAGGGTGGCGGCTTTTGAGGAAGTGTCATTTAGAAGACTAGGTAACTTAGATTTGTTTGTTAGGAAAGACTGCCTTTTATCTCAAAGCTTTTGGAGAGAGTTGTGTATTGTCTTCTTATCTATTGAATTAATATCTCAACGTGTTTAATATTTTAGATACATTTCAGTCTGGTTTCAGATCTTTGCATAGTAATGAAACTGCACTGCTGAAGGTCAGTAATGACCGGTTACAATCACTCGATACTGGATTGTACATTTTGCTTGTCTTGTTGGATCCAAGCGCTGCATTCTATACTATTGATTCTAACATTCTGTTACATCGCTTGGGTAGTATGATGGGCATTTCCAGTGTTGCCCTGCAGTGGTTGGCCTCATACTTTAAAGACAGTACTTTCTCAGTGAGCATTGGGAAGTACTCTTCTTTGTCAGCTCCCTTATTGTGCTGTGTACCTCAGGGGTCCATTTTGGGCCCTGTTTTCTTTCCTCTATACATGCTTCCCAGGGGTGCTATTGTTTCAGAAATACAAGATTTCTTACCATTGCAACATAATGACACAAAATTTTATCTACCGGTTAAAACCGACAGTGGTTGTCCTTTTGAGGTGCTCGGTGACTGTTTTAGAATATTAAATGGTGGATGGCAAATAGGCTTTTGCAATTAAATGAAAGTAAAAGATACATTTTGATATTTGGCCCACCTCAGGTCTCCGAAGTGAGAAATCTTGGGATTATTTTTGATTCATCATTCATTTTTAATAAACAGATTAGTGCAGTGGTAAAGGGAAGTTGGTTTCATATAAGATCTGTCGCTAAATTAAAACAGTTTCTTTCTCCAAAAGATCTGGAGACTGCAATCCATGCTCTTATTACATCACATTTGGATTACTGTAATTCTCTGTACATCGGTCTGCCTCAAACTGCTATTTCTCATCTTCAAATTGTAAAACATCCGGGAGCTAGACTTCTTACCAGTACAAAAAAACAATAATATTTCTCCCGTTTTAGCAACTTTAGATTGCTTTCCCATTAATTGTATAATTTATTATAAAATTGCTGTCTATGTGTACAAGGCTTTATCTGGTGTCGCACCTAAGTACATCAGTGACCGTTTGAATCCTTACTCTCCCCAAAGAGCACTTAGTGTAATCAACTTATCTTATCTGTCCCTCGTTGTCACTGTAAATCTAAGGGTGGTCAGGCCTTCTCCACTGCAGCTCCCAAACTTTGGAACCATCTGCCCCTTTCACGTGAGGTCTGCTCTATCCCTAGCTAGTTTGAAATCTGTTCTTATATCTGTATTTATTATCTGTATTCTCTATCTTTTGATCATTCTTAGCTTAAGTGATTTATGGTTCAGTTACACAGACTGTATACTATTTATTGCACTGTATATTTTGTACTCCACATGTTGTTTATTAATTTTGTCATTTGCATATTTGCTCCTGGAATTTTTTTGCTTTTAAATGTGCTTTAGAATAAATCTGGACTTGACTTGACCTCCTGCAACCCTCCTTCCCCTCCTGCTACTCAACCTGCACTTAAGAGAGGATGTGTGCTGGGTATTACGGAAAACAAAAGACAACGAAAGCACAGGGCCCAGACAGTGTTTTACCCACTTGTCTAAAATCTTGTGTTGACCAGCTGGCCCCAATCTTTACGCAGATCTTAAACAGATCACTGTAGTAGTTCCCTGCTGCTTCAAACAATCAACCATCATCCCTGTCCCAATGAAACCCAAGTTCACAGGACTTAATGACTACAGACCTGTCACCCTGACGTCTGTAGTCATGAAGTCATTTGAGAGACTGGTGTTGGCCCACCTGAAGGACATCACTGGACCCTTTCTAGATCCCCTTCAATTTGCTTATCAAGCAAAAAGGTCTGTGGATGATGTGGTCAATATGGGATTGCATCACATCCTACAAAATCTAGACAGACCAGGGACATATGCAAGGATCCTTTTTGTGGACTTCAGTTCGGCTTTCAACACCATCATCCCAGCTATTCTCTGGACTAAATTTAACAAACTCTCTGTTCCCGCTTCTATATGTCATTGGATCATTAGCTTTCTTACAAATAGGCAGCAGTAAGTGAGACTGGGGACATTCATTTCCAGCACATGTACAATCAGCACTGGTCCCTCCAGGGATGTGTGCCCTCTCCACTACTTTGTCAAGATCCTGAAGTTTGCAGATGACTCCACTGTCATCGGCCTAATCCAGGATGACAATGAGTCTGTATATAGAAGAGATGTTAAACAGCTGGCTGTCTGGTGCAGTCAAAAACACCTGGAGCTGAACACACTGAAAACTGTGGAGATGATTGTGGACTTTAGGAGGAACACCCCAACACTGACCCCCCCTCACCATTCTAAACAGCACTGTGGCAGCAGTGGAGTCATTCAGGTTCCTAGGCACTACCATCTCACAGGACCTGAAGTGGGAGACACACATTGACTCCATTGTAAGAAAGGCCCAACAGAGGTTGAACTTCCTTCACCAGCTGAGGCACAGGTGCTGCTGATACAGTTCTACTCAACAGTCATTGAGTCCGTCATCTGCACTTCAATAACTGTCTGGTTTGGTGCTGCTACAGAATTGGACATCAGAAGGCTAAAGGCAAGTTCAGTCTGCTGAGAGGATTATTGGTTGCAATTCATATTGCAGCTCTTGGTGCTAGTGTAGTCGACTATGCCATTACAGACATGGACCCCTCCTACATACATGCATTCACTGTCAGACCACAGTCTACCTTATCAGACCACTGTCAAATTAATGTGTTCCTAAATTCAATCCAACACCATAGAACAGACCAAGAGCCCAGCAACCTGTTCCAACATACAAATGGTCCCCAGAATATGAGTCTGAATTCCTTAGTGCAATTAGCTCCAAAGAAATGTCCAACCTAATCAACAGATTTCAAACAACACGGTTTATGGCTAACAAGATCAACGTAAATTCTGCAGTACAACAATAAAATTACATTTATCAAAGGTGTTCAATCAAAGCAAATTTACTCCGTACAAACAAGAAAACTAAACTTAAAACCGGGGATGAAATTTGGTTCGAAAAAGAATGTAAAATTAAAAGAAAACTACTCAGACAGATCTCTAACCAAAAACATAGAGAGCCACACAAATCTAAAACCAGACAAAACTACTATAAAGCACTCAGGGATTATAAAAATACAATACGTCACAAAAAGCAACAACACCTAAACCACACTCTTAATGAAATTGAAGACTGTGGCTCAGAACTGATAGTCACTCTTTGTCCCTCAGGATACTGTGAAACATCTCTGTCCTCTAGAAAGCACGAAAGAATCACACGTGGGAGAGATTCAGGGGGCATCATAATCTGGCACATACAAGAAATTGATAATTACATCCAAGCAATTAAAAAAGAAGAATCACACATCTGGCTCAACATCAACAAGCACCTTTTCCAAACATCAAAAGACGTGTTCTTATGTGCTCTTTATATTCCTCCCCCTGAATCTCCTTACTATAATGAGAACATCTGTGAATCTCTCCACTTCCAGGCCCAGGGAAGTGTGTTTATCTGTGGGGATCTAAATGCCAGAACAGGATCCCTTCCTGACTACACTACAGAAAATGGGAATAACCAGTTTTTTTCACAGAACTTCCCACAAAACACTAAACTTCCCATGGTTTAATTCCGATGCCCAAGTGAATAAAAAAGGAAGCTCCTGATTGAGCTCTGTACCTCGTCAATGGCAGGGTGAAGGGGGGATTCTCTGGGAACATCTACAGTTCATTTTATGGTTGCTCAACAGTAGAATACATGATCACAGATTTAGATCTATTCTCTTTCAGACCACTAACACCCCTATCAGATCACAGCCAAATTACCATTTATCTAAAAAAAGGACAAAACATTTGAACATAACTTCACAGCCCAGTAAGCTGTACAACATTAGAGAGAAATACAGATGGGTGCAATACAGCACAGAAAAATATGTGACAGCAATGGACCATCCAAAAGTATGCTCACTTATAAACAACTTCCTCTGCAGAGTTTATCCTCATGATGGAGATGTGGAAAACATCAATTATATATTTGATTATTTGGCAACTTTATCGAACCTCAAATCCTCCAAGAAATACCATAAAACCAAACGAGAATGAAAAATGGTTTGATTTAGACTGTAAAACAATGAGGAAAAAATGAAGACAATTATCAAATGAAAAACACAGACAACCAAACCATGCAGATCTGCACCATCAATATTGTGAGGAACTTAAACAGTATAAAAATACACTCGGAACAAAGAGAGATCAGTGCATGCAAAACCAGATCAAAACTATTGCAGAATCGATACAGTCGAACACATTCTGGGACAATTCCTTGAATACAAAACAATGTGAACAAGTTTTGTAAAGGCATTCTTAGGGTAGAGAAACACACCTAATAATGCATGCAGGGCAGAATTAGGCCAATACCCTCTATTAATCCACATTGAGAAAAGGAAACATCTAACTGAGTGACCCCCAACTCTTATCATTTTAAAGCCCTTAAAAACCATGAAGTGAACACTGAGAAGAGTCCCATCATCCAGCTGGCCTGAAACTCCACAAACAGACAATAATCAGCCTCAGGACATGGACACCCTCATCCACACAATCCGGCCCAAACAAATGATTAACGCACAAAAATAAAACTACCAAACTTATTGGAATGAAACACAAAAACAAAGTAAACTACAATGTTATTTGTCCCTAAACAGAGATTACACGACAGCAGAATACCCAAGTACAGTCAGAGACACAAACTGAGGAAACAGATGACAAGAGACAGACAGCCTGACTATAGAGAAGGGCAGAAACAGACAGACAGACAGACAGACAGACAGAGAGACTATAGAGAAGGGCAGATATAGACAGACAGACAGACAGACAGACTATAGAGAAGGGCAGATATAGACAGACAGACAGACTATAGAGAAGGGCAGATACAGACAGACAGACTATAGAGAAGGGCAGATACAGACAGACAGACAGACAGACTATAGAGAAGGGCAGATACAGACAGACAGACAGAATATAGAGAAGGGCAGATACAGACAGACAGACACAGACTATAGAGAAGGGCAGATACAGACAGACAGACAGACAGACTATAGAGAAGGGCAGATACAGACAGACAGCCTGACTATAGAGAAGGGCAGATACAGACAGACAGACAGACAGACTATAGAGAAGGGCAGATACAGACAGACAGCCTGACTATAGAGAAGGGCAGAAACAGACAGACAGACAGACAGACAGACAGACTATAGAGAAGGGCAGATACAGACAGACATATAATATATGTATTATATGTTTAATATATGTATTCCATCCATCCATCCATCGTCAACCGCTTATCCTGTGTACAGGGTCACGGGGGGCTGGAGCCTATCCCAACTAACATTGGGCGAAAGGCGGGGGACACCCTGGACAGGTCGCCAGTCCATCGCAGGGCCACACATAGACAGACATACACTCACACTCACCTCCACATCCACACCTAGGGCAATTTTTTTGGAGACACCAATTAACCTAGCCTGCATGTCTTTTGGATGGTGGGAGGAAGCCGGAGTACCCGGAGAGAACATGCAAACTCCACACAGAAAGGCTGGGGCAACCAGGGTTTGAACCCACATCCTTCTTGCTGTGAGGCGACAGTGCTAACCGCTGCACCACCGTGCCGTGGATCAATGTGCTTCTCATCTTCTAGATGGAGAGGTGAAGTATCTGCTTTATGCTGACGACCTTGTTCTACTGTCTCCTACTGAACAAGGACTACAGCTGTAGCTGGACATAGTAGACAAATACTGTCAAGACTGGGCCCTAGCAGTAAATATGAAGAAAACTAATGTGTACTAACGGCCAAAGTGTCAAGAAAACAAATACCAGTTTACTATAAATAATCATCTAATTGAACACAGCATGAGTTATACCTATCTTGGTATAACAATAACAGCATCAGGGAGTTTCAACATGGCAGTGAATGCACTCAAAGAAAAAGCTTGAAGAGCCCTAAACGCAATTAAGAGAACATTTTATAATCTCCAAATTCCAATTAAAATCTGGCTGAAAATATTTGATAGTGTCATCAGCCTATTGTGCTGTATGGTAGTGAAGTGTGGGGTCCACTCAGTCATCACAGCTATACACGCTGGGACAAACGCCCAACAGAATCTTTACATGCAGAATTCTGCAGCTACATCTTACATGTACACAGAAATACACCAACACATGCATGTAGAGCAGAATTAGGCAGATACCCACTGATAATTAGCATTCAAAAGAGAGCACTTAAATTCTTTATTCACCTTAAATCCAGCCCCCGAGACACCCTTCAATCCAAAGCCCTCCAAATCCAAGAGCTGAGCCCAGAAAAGAGTCCCCTACATCAGTTGGTGCTGAGACTAATCGTCCCCCCTCAAACACACTTTGACCAGTCTCACATCAACACTGTTCTCCAAACACCAATCAGAGTAAACAAAATTATATCGCAAAGAAACCAATCTGGAACATTGGAAAGAAGAAACTAAAAGCCAAAGTCAATCTGAATGTTATCTGGCCCTAAACAGAGAGTATGAGTTGGCAAAATATCTCTTTACTGTCAGAGATAGAAAACAGAGACAGACCCTAACCAAGTACAGGCTCAGTGACCACACATTGGCAATTGAAACAGGAAGACACAAAAAATCTGAATAACAGAATATGTGGTCACTGTTGGACAGGTGAGGTCAAGACAGAAATGCACTTCCTCCTAAAATGTGAAACATTCAGAGAAAAAAGGAATGTTTACTTAAACAAGTTTAACTCTGAAACTTCAGAATTTAAAAACCTAAATGACCTCTCAACATTACAAATACTTCTAGAAGGAGACAGGGCACATCTTGCTGCCCAATATGTATCAGCATGCCACAACCTGAGGGACAGTGAAAGATCTGGACAAACACGCACACACACAATGTGATGGTCAATTAAATAATAAGAATAATAATAATAATAATAATAATTTATATATTACTGTTATTTATATATTACTAATAATTATATTATATACTGTCCAAGTTATTGGACAAAATGTATTTTGCTTTTATTCTATTTTATTTATTCTATATGATGCTTTGGCAACATTGTTTTTGAGAAACTTTCATGCCAATAAACCCCATTGAATTGAGAGAGAGCGAGAGAGAGAGAGAGAGAGACACAGAGACAGACAGACAGAGAGAGAGAGAGACAGAGACAGACAGACAGAGAGAGAGAGACACAGAGACAGACAGACAGAGAGAGAGAGAGAGACAGAGACAGACAGACAGAGAGAGATAGACATGCCAATAAAGTTCATTTGAATTGAGAGAGAGAGAAAAGACAGATGAGAAGAGTGTGAAAATAAGTGAGAACAGATAGGAGAAGAGGGAGAAGACACCGGAGAACAGAAGAAAAAAGGCTGGAGAGTGTGAACAAATATCAAATGGATCTCAGAAACGGGATTGCTTTCTGGAACTGAAGAAAACGAGCGATTGGATGAGAATTGGATGAAACGCAGTTTAAAAGCGAAGACAATGAAAGCAGCAATTCATCTCTCTTAAAACAGAATCCTGGAGATCACGGTTTCTCCGGTCTGTTCTGATCACAGAAAGGTTGAAAAACTACGATGAATGCTAATAATAAAATGCATCTGACCATAAAAGTGTGTATAGTTAGGAGAGCATCATACATAATCATTTTAAAGGGATTTTGATTTTAAAAACACTTTGCATGTCTTCCCGTCCAATCAGTTCTGGTACAGAGTGAACGCTGTCGTGTTTGTCTACTCGCCGATTATTTTATTTTTGTTGGTTCATTGTTGATTTTATTATTATGAAAAGTCTTTTAATAATTTAAAACACTGCTACGTTCACCGGTGACCTGGATTAGAAGTGTGTGGACATCGTCTCTTGTGTCAATCCGGTGTCGCCTGATGAAGAACATGCTCTGCCTTCTATTATCCATATTGTCCAGCTGGAGTTTTGTTGATATTCCTTGCCAGCTTCAACAGAGTGAATCCTGTGCATTTACGGGTTTATGATACTCTAACATGGTTCTACACTATCTCCCCTCAGAACTATGGTGTTTGAAATCTTCAGTCCGCCTGTCAGCGGAAGTTTACCATCGTGCTGCCCTGGGGATTGCACATCCCGGTCTGTGCATTGAGGATCTCCACAAATGAGATCCCCGGCTGGCTCCCTGCACAACAACCATATTCCGAATATTCAGTCTTCGGCTACCTGTGGACACATACTCCAGCTTCGAGACTCAGTTATTGAAAGTCGATGTCTCAAGTCCCGTTTTTCCTCCCAATTTCAACAAGGATTCAACAATTTTTGGACTTTCGGTCTGGACTAGTGTCTCGTGGTCAGATTTCTGATTCTTGGGGACTTTAACATACATATATGCTGTCCATCAAAGCCTATTGTTTGCACATTTCTCTCCCTCATTGAATCATTACATTTTGTACGACAAATTACTGGTCCAACCCACATTAAGGGTCAACTGGTATTATCTTGTGGCATTACGGTGTCTAATGTTGAGGTTGTGGTCACTGGTGTTTCTGACCATTATTCTATAGTGTTTGATATAGCGCCCCCTTCGTATTTCCTGGAGGAACATTGTCTTGTTTCGCTGTGTACTGTACTAAATGTATATGGTTGAAACGACAATAAAAACCACTTGACTTGACCGATTATAAACAGTTCATTAGCAAATGGTGTTGTTCAAAGCTCTCTTAAACATGCTATTGTACATCCTCTGCTAAATAAAACCCTCTTTAGATCCAGCAGTTCACAATAATTATAGACCAATCTCAAAACTGCCTTTCATATCAAAGATGTTAGAGAGAGTTGTCTACACACAGCTCTAATCTTACCTACATAAGTTCAACATCTCAGATAAATTCAGTCAAGCTTCAGATGTCTACACAGTACTGAATCTGCACTGTTGAAGGAGACTAATTCATATTCTCATTTCCTTGGATTCAGGCTCTCATGTGGTTTTAGTATTGTTGGATCTCAGTGCCGCATTTGACACTGAAGACGATCTAAAAGAATATCATGATCAATAGTGTATGGTTGGCATTCAGGGCATGGCCCTCCAGTGGTTTGCCTCTTATTTGAAAGGTAGACTGTTTTGTATTAACTTAGAAACTCTACATCGGCTCCTCTAATATGTGGGGTCCCTCAAGGGTTAATTCTAGGACCCTTACTATTCTCTGTGTACATGCGCATGTCTTATTAAAATGCTGATGACACTCAATTATTATTATTAATATTATTTCATCTCGCTTAGATTACTGTAATTCTCTGTGGAATTAATTGTGTGAAGCACATCGCTCAGTGGCTGTTGTATAAATTTTTATATAAATAAACTTTGAATATTAATGCATTTACATCTCGGCTCGTGAGCAGAAGTGAGATAGATTTTACTACAATGGTTAATCTATAGTAAATATGGTTACTATATAGACACAGTATACTATATTGAAACCATGGTTTCCGACAAAAACAAAACATGATTGGCCTACAACAGCTTCTACAATATTACCACAGAAAAACCACGATAGTACATCAGAACTAATTACACATGCAAACACAACAATGACTAAAGGTTTGCATAGCATGCAGACATGATTTTACTCATGAGATTTCACAGAATGAGTTTCATTCTGAGTCATTTGTGTCATCATTGAGTCTGTCATGTATTTGGCGCCATCTCCTGGAGGTCATATGTAACACTGTGCTTCATGTGGATTATCTAATGATCTATACATCTGATTATCTTGTGTGTGAAACCATGGTAAATGTATTGCTCTAAGGGACTCCATGGTCAACAGACATGTGTGTGCACACCATTCATGCAGCACCAGCAACTGATACAACAGCACTGATCAATTCAGGCAGAGCTTCACTTTCAGTGATGTACAGAGAGTAAATAAGAGTGCTATACGTCAGTCACGCTGCACGTTTGAGTGGATTAAAGTCTCAATTTTAATCTATTCATCACATGTTGCTTCAAAAAAACAAGATCTGTTAATGTTTGAGATCTTAAACCCAGCATGAATTAAACCAAAAACTGTGACTCTCAAAACTCTGCAACATCATTAAAAGGCCAGAGCAAACACACAATCACATATAGTGGGGTTTAAAAGACTGTTTCAAATCTTCAAAACTGAGAAAATTTGTTCATTTCCATGTTTAATTTAGATTCTGACTCAAAGAAACTTTGTGAAACCCGATGCGTGCCATTTTTAAGCACGCATCGGGTTTCCCTCAATTATTCTCTTATTGCGATTCAACAGCGCGCATATTCCACCTGCATCCGCTTTATATTTTTATCGTGATTAAACTGCGTGCATTTTCTCCTCTGCGGTACACAGATTATTGCATCAATCTCAAAGCACCACTTATCAAGAACAACCACCACCACCAACAACAAACAATTTTGTGAGGGATTCACATGAATCTCAAACCCTCACCGCTCGGGAACAATCAACAACAAACAATTTGCGGTAAGTCATGGCATCCACTCATGTTATTTCTTCCTGCACTGCATGTCACATGTTTACAATAGCCTCCTCCGTCAGCAGTGAGGGATTCAAATGTGATAAATGTAAGGAATTAGTCAGGCTGACAGAGAAGATTAATGAGTTAGAGACTCGCATTCGAACGCTAGTGGAGGTCAGTGAGAAAGAGAAGCCGGTAGATACTGTTCACAGCGAGCAACATACACACTTTGGTTCCGGCTGTAGAGCCCCTGCAGCAGGGCATTTGGGTGATGTCTCGGCAGCATACTTGCTCAGCAAATAGACACCACTCTCCCGTTCATGTAAGGGTTTCCAATCGATCCCCACTCAGTGATACACCCACTGAGAATCATGTTGAAAGAGCCCTTGATATTGGCGATTCTATTGTAAGGAACGTGGAAATAGAGACTCCAGCCACTATTGTGAATTCATTTCGGGGGCCAGAGCATCTGATATCAAATCAAATATACAAGTACTAGCTAATGCTAAATGTAAAATTGTTATCCATGTCGGCACTAACAACGTCTGGCTTCGCCAGTCAGAGATCACTACAGATAACGTTAAAGAGGTGTGTGAATTTGCAAAAATTATGTCAGACACTGTAATATGCTCTGGTCCCCTCCCTGCTCGTCATGGTGACGAGGTTTATAGTAGACTAGTGTCACTGAATGGCTGGATGTCTGAGTGGTGTCTGAAGAATAAAGTAGGATTTTTTGGGGTAGACCTGACCTGCTAAAGAGAGACAACTCCATCCCTCCAAGGAAGGTGCAGCTCTCCTCTCTAGTAATTTGGCTCATAGTCTTAATAATGATAGTATTTGACTAACTGGGGCCCAGGTCAGGAAGCAGACAAACTAGTTAATCCGAACGTCTGCTAGCTGCCTTGAGACATCACAAAGGTCACATAAACTACAACACATAGAGACTGTATCACCTAGATATCTCATATAGAGACTGTGTCTGTTCCCCGAACTACCAAACACAATACCCTCACTAAATCATTTAGAAAAAATTTGATTAAGGTCAAACTTGAACAAAACAATCAAATAAAAAATACACGTCATATAACAATAGGGCTAATAAACATTAGATTTCTTTCTACCAAGCACTTATTGTAAATGAAATGATTACAGATCAAAGATTAGATGTACTCTGTTTGACTGAAACCTGGCTTAAACCGGATGAATATATTAATTTAAATGTAAATGAATCTACTCCCCCAGGTTATTGTTATAAACATGAGCCACATCTGAAGGGTCAAGGAGGAGGTGTTGCTACAATTTACAGTGAAGTTTTTGGTGTTACTCAGAGGACAGGATATAAATGTAAGTCTTTTGAACTAATAATGCTTAATGTGACACTGTCAGATATAAATCAAAAATCTCTGTCGTCTTTTGTCCTTGTTACAGTGTATATATAGATCACCCGGGCCTTATTCTGATTTCCTTGGAAATCTGAAATTTTCTATCAGATCTTGTAGTTACTGTAGTTAGAGCTTTAATTGTTGGTGACTTCAACATTCACATAGATAATGAAAAAGATACATTGGGATTAGCATTTATCAATATTCTCAACTCTCTTGGAGTCAGACAAAATGTAATAGGACCAACTCATTGCCATAATCATACGCTAGATTTAATTCTGTCATATGGAGTTGATGTTGATAATATAGAAATTCTGCAGCACAGCAATGACATCTCGGATCATTACCTCATCTCTTGTATGCTGCGATCAGCTAATGTTACTTAATCTAAACCATGCTATCATTCAGGTAGATCTATTCTTTCGACCACTAAATATAGCTTCACTAATAATCTTTCAGATCTATTTCATACACTCAATAAACCCCAAAGCCCAGAAGAACTTGATGAAATAACAAAAAAAAAATAAAAATACAGTCTCCTCTAGTACTCCTGATTTTGTCGCCCCACTTCGATTAAAGAAAATTAAAGAAATAAGCCCTGAACCATGGTACAATGATCAAACTCATGCTCTCAAGAGAGCAGCTCGGAAAATCGAGCACATGTGGAAAAATGCAAAATTAGAAGTATTTTGTGGTGCTTGGAAGGATAGTGTCTGTAGATACAGGCACTAAAAGCTGCCAGGTCAGCATATTTTAGTAAACTCATAGAAAATAATCACAACAATCCTAGATGTTTATTCAGTACTGTGGCTAAATTGGTTAGGAATAAAGCCTCAACAGAACCAGATATTACGTCGCAGCACAAGATTAATGACTTCATGAATTTCTTTACAGATAAAATTGAAATAATCAGAAACAAAATTGGAATTATGCAATAATCTGTCATAGCACCTCAGAAAACAGTGTCTACTAATTTTACTCACATGCAACTTCAATCCTTCACTGTCATAGGTCATGAAGAGCGAACAAAACTTATCGAAACATCAAAAGCCACAACATGTTTGTTAGATCCTATACCAACTAAGCTCTTAAAAGAGGTATCCCCTGTAATCTCAGAACCTCTTCTTAATATTATTAACTCCTCGTTATGCTTCGGACATGTCCCAAGAAACTTTATAATGGCAGTTATCAAACCGCTTATTAAGAAGCCACAACTTGATCCTGGAGAACTGGCTAATTATAGACCGATTTCAAATCTCCCGTTTATGTCAAAAATACTAGAAAAAGTAGTATCCTACCAAATATGTTCAATTCTACGGAGAAATCGTATATACAAAGAATTTCAGTCAGGATTTAGGCCTCATCACAGTACAGAGACTGCACTTATCAGAGTTACAAATGACTTGCTCTTATCATCTGATCGCGGCTGCATTTCTCTTTTAGTGCTTTTAGATCTTAGTGCTGCATTCGACATGATAGATCACGACATTCTCTTGAATAGGCTGGAGAATTATGTTGGCATTTGTGGAGTTGCATTAGCATGATTTAGGTCATATTTAGCAGACCACTTGCACTATGTATGTGTAAATGAGGAATTGTCAAACCAAACAAAAGTAAAGTATGGAGTGCCACAGGGATCAGTTTTAGAACCACTGCTTTTCTCCATATGCTTCCCCTGGGAGATATTATCAGGAATCGTGGAATAAGTTTCCACTGCTATGCCGACGATACACAACTTTATATTTCTTCAAAACCTGATGAGATTTCACAATTCTCGAAATTAGCAGCATGTATCAATGAAATCAATGATTGGATGGCTACTCAATTTTGACAAAACAGAGGTACTAATTATTGGACCAAAAACCTCTAAAAAGAAGCCACTAAAATATAATTTGACTCTTGATGGATGTACTGTTACATCATCTTCAAAGGCGAAGAACTTAGGCATTGTTATATTTGATACCAATCTGTCCTTTGAAAATCAAATTACCAATGTTTGTAGAACAGCATTCTTCCACCTAAGAAATATTGCTAAATTACGGCACATGCTCTCTGGTGCTGATGCCGAAAAACTCATTCATGCGTTCATGACCTCAAGACTAGATTAATGTAATGCATTACTGGGAGGATGTCCAGCAAGATCAATAAATAAACTTCAATTGGTTCAAAATGCAGCAGCCAGGGTGCTAACGAGAACCAAGAAATATGATTATATTAGCCTCATTTTATCATAGTTACCTGTTAAATTCCTTATTAATTTAAAAATTCTGTTAACTACATACAAAGCTTTGAATGGTCTAGCTCTGCAGTACTTAAGTGACCTTCTACCATGCTATATTCCATCACGTTTATTACAATCACACAATACTGGCCTGTTAATAGTTCCTAGAATATCAAAATCCACAAAAGGAGGTAGATCCTTTTCATATTTGGCTCCTAAACTATGGAATAGTCTCCCTAACACTGTTCGAGATGCAGACACACTCTCGCAGTTTAAGTCTAGACTAAAGACTCTTTAGTCTTTAGTCTAGTCTAATCTATTTAGCCTGGCATACACCTAATTTATCCTCCAACCCACAATTAGGCTGCTTTAGTTCAGTCTGCCGGAACCAGAAACATTGATCATGATTTATAACTCTGCAATAAATTGAATGGCATATATGCTTATATTATTTTATTTGTTTCCTTGTCTCAACCTCGGGATTCCTATCCTGAGGTCACCAGAACCGGCTGGATCCAGCACCATTCATGCTTCGTGTTGGACTCCACTGCTACATGTCGCAGAATGATGATGACTAAATGCAGCCGGTGCCAGCCAAACATCACTTCAGTCTATTATGATGAACTGATGCCAACTCCAACCATAAGACATGGGATACTGAACCTTGGATTTAGGATGGACCCCACGAACCTCACCGAAATTACCGGCCAGGTTGAACTGTGTTTCACATTCCTGATCTCTGCCTGCATCACCTCGGTCTATTGATGGACTACGATCTTGAAATGGAATGCATAGACTAACAATTCCCAACAAAAGCCTTTATCAGCCAATTAACAAGGACAATTACACCTATGTCAAATTTTGCAATTAATCAAGGATGGACTTCAAAGACACTGTTCATTAATCTTACAGTTCATACACAATCGATGTTTAAACACTGACCCTTAACACTTCGTTTAATAATTTTAAATCATGACTTTAACTATACATAAGTAATATTTACATTATATTCATGCTGCTAGCCAGATGGAAACTGGCCCCCACAGTGAGTCTGGTTTAGGGTTAGGGTGGGGTTAGTCAGAGGGGAACTGGCCCCCACAGTGAGTCTGGTTTAGGGTTAGGGTGGGGTTAGTCAGAGGGGAACTGGCCCCCACAGTGAGTCTGGTTTAGGGTTAGGGTGGAGTTAGTCAGAGGGGAACTGGCCCCCACAGTGAGTCTGGTTTAGGGTTAGGGTGGGTTTAGTCAGAGGAGAACTGGCCCCCACAGTGAGTCTGGTTTAGGGTTAGGGTGGGGTTAGTCAGAGGGGAACTGGCCCCCACAGTGAGTCTGGTTTAGGGTTAGGGTTAGGGTGGGGTTAGTCAGAGGGGAACTGGCCCCCACAGTGAGTCTGGTTTAGGGTTAGGGTGGGGTTAGTCAGAGGGGAACTGGCCCCCACAGTGAGTCTGGTTTAGGGTTAGGGTGGGGTTAGTCAGAGGGGAACTGACCCCCACAGTGAGTCTGGTTTAGGGTTAGGGTGGGGTTAGTCAGAGGAGAACTGGCCCCCACAGTGAGTCTGGTTTAGGGTTAGGGTGGGGTTAGTCAGAGGGGAACTGGCCCTCACAGTGAGTCTAGTTTAGGGTTAGGGTGGGGTTAGTCAGAGGGGAACTGGCCCCCACAGTGAGTCTGGTTTCTCCCAAGGTTATTTTTCTCCATTAATTAACATCTTATGGAGTTTTGTGTTCTTTCAGTCGCCTTCTGCTGCTCACTGAGGTTATTAATACAATTATTATATAATGACTTATTTTTAAACACGATTAAGAATCGTACTTTATCCAATTACACAATGATGATTTATCGACTTTATAGACATTACAGTTTTATCGTCTGTTAATGCTGATCTTCTGTAAAACTGCTTTGAAACGATGTGTGTTGTGAAAGGCGCTATACAAATAAAATTGACTTAACCTAAAATAAAGTGGGACTGAAATATTTCAGTTTCCAAAATTTTATGAACGATGTAGTTACAACATTTACCAGTGTTCAACTCTGTGTGTGTGTGTGTTTGTGTGTTTGGGAGTCGTACCTTCTTTGCAGTATTTCCCTCTGAAGCGAGTGTGTGAGCAGTCACATTGCACTTCTCCAAACTGAACGCTGCAGTATCCTCCATTTAGACACGGGTTCTGTTTACTGCACAGATACTCCAGATCGTTCTGAATGCCGTTGCTGTTGAGCAGAGTCGGAGGCATCTCGCCCACCTTTAGGTTGGAGATTAAACCCAGAAACGGAGGCTCGTATTTCACCGTGCTGGACGTGAGAGCGGACAGACGGACATCCGGAGGAATCCCGCCCACAAACAGGTCGCTGACCACGGCCATCTCCTTGCGCTTGGAACGCACTTCGGCCACTTTGGTCTCCCCGTCCACCATGAGCATGGTCTCGCGATAGTTTCGGGTGAGCAGAACCATGTGCCAGCGGTCATCGTTGACGCGTGTCTCCATCTGGAGCGTGGCCGGTTCTGCGCAGTGGATGGCAAATCGCAGATGCAGGTGTCCATAGCCAATGAGCAGCTCCAGGAAATCACAGTTCCCGCCGTCATCAAGGTACAGCACCAGCGCTTTGCTCACGTTGGTTTTCAAGCTAAAGCTGAGCTCTCCGATGGAGCCCGCCTCCCAACGGGCATAACGTGCCCACTGACCGGGCGCCCCGCCAAATTCAAGGGCCCCTGCGGACAGAAAGAGTCCAGATAATACTACTGGCCACAGAGACCACCAACACCTTGTGTTCATTTTACCCATCCTAATCCGATCTCAAAAGACTCCACTCCAGCGCAGAGGTCCGATTGTTACTCTGTTTGTGTTTACTAGGCAAGACTGAGATACAGCATTTATCCTTTACTGGAGGAAATACGTGCAGAGAATAAAACCTTCCAAAGCAGAATTCACAACCCTGCCAGCTCAGCACAAGTGCTTCTGCAACACTGCATGAGTTTCTGCTCGTTTTTCCCTCTCTTCTCTATCCAGACTCCATTCATAGTCCCTCCATTCATCGGAGTGTCAGGAACAGGCAACGGGTGCTTTCTGTTTTTATCCCCAAATGAAGTTTGGAAAGAAAGTCTTCTGATGGATGGTCGATTGATGTTTGAGTACGGAGGGAAGAACAGCTATCTGGCGTCCTGTCGAGCACTGTTGCGGGTCATGATTGACTGTTTATTTGTGATTCATGCGTTCACGCTTGTCCAAACAGTTTTATCATACAAGATTATTTACTGCCCTCCAGATACCTATAAGACAAGAACAAACAAACAAACACTCTTATTAGATAAAATGTGCATCACAACATTAAAACTTTGATATGAAGTAAAAAACTATTTAAAAATCAGACAAAAAGATAAAAAAGGTACAAGTGTGTGTACTTAACAACTTTAAATAGGTAACTACAATCCCATGATGCACCGTGAATGACAATCTTACAAAAATGATGGACAAATATAAAACTGTTCTTAATTATATGTATAGAAACAATTGATTTGTTTTTACGGCAAAATATTCAGATATATGCACATATATAAGTGGTGGAAGTTTCTTAAGAATTATGGGTAACGTAGTTCTTCACCAGGAATTCCACTATTAAACAAAACAATGAAATAACATTTACATTTATGCATTTGGCAGACGCTTTTATCCAAAGTGACTTACAGTGCACTTATTACAGGGACAATCCCCCCGGAGCAACCTGGAGTTAAGTGTCTTACTCAAGGACACAATGGTGGTGGCTGTGGGATCAAACCAGCAACCTTCTGATTACCAGTTATGTGCTTTAACCCACTATGCCACCACCACTCCGTAATAACATGAAATAACTGATGTCTGAAGGCAAGACAAGTTTATAAAGAACATTTCATTAGGGCTGCCCCCTGAGATTTGACCAACTGTTAGTGTATGAGAAGAGTTTTGGTAGACAAAGTTTTGATTGGTCGGTTGGTCGCAGGAAAGTCTCCACAGGAAACCGATGTATTAGCGCTGGTTGGACGCTAGGTGCTACTGTGGATAATTTTCGTTAAGCAGGGTTAGGGTTAAGCTTACACAATAAAACAAGACACATTGATTTCAAACATTGAACTTAATTTTTTATTTATTTTAACTAAAAGTTCAAATGAAACTGGAATAAAATAAGTGCAAATAAAATGTGTGTTCAACTATTTGTAAGATGGTTTTACAACAGTTCATCTCTCTGAGAAAGAACTTCATCGGTGCACTCTCTACCGGACAGGTTTTCATTATTGGGGAAAATATGTGAATAAATGCATTTTAACCCGTCCTTCGCGATATATATATATATATACACAATTACATCAGAAACATCGGCGCTGAGGGATCAGTGAATATTCTTGCTTTAGTGATTTTTACATTGAAAATTAAATCATTTATTTAAAAAAAACAAAAAACTTCAAATCATATATATTTCTAAATTTAAATTGCACTCCAAACGAAACGAAAAAGCAAATCAATTAATAATAAAGTGGTAAAATAATAATATATATATATATATATATATATATATATATATATATAAAACGTCCTTTCCATTTACCGTCAGCAAGAATCATCTAAACATGCAGCCGGAAAATTACTTCCACAAATGAAGACGTGAAAACAATTATAATGTAAATAATAATTAAAATGATGATAATCACTGAAATGTAAATCATGGTTGGAGGTGAACGAGTTGCGTTCACAATGAACTGTTCCGATGAAATAAACTCAAAACACCTCCTGAGATGAGATGTCTGAGGTCATTTACAGCACTCAGAAAATAAATAAATAATGAGTGAGAATCGTTTACATGCGTGTGTTCCTCGAGACTGCACGTCTCTGTTTCAGCGTGTCATACATGCGTATACACGCTTTTCTGTCATCTGTTCTTAATGATATAATAAAGTGCGTGTCTGTGTGTCTACAGGCAAATGTAATATTCATTTGATAATAATAATAATCATTTAATACATTAATGGGAAAATTCTGACCATCATTGAACAACTCTAATGTGCATTTCTCTCTATACATTAACACAATGTTCAGACAGTCTCGTGCTGGTGTTCCCGACACATTCAGGATCATTACCGTTTTTCCCGGTGGCGCTGCGGCTCACTTCATGTGTGCGCTTGTTAAATGTAGATTTTAAAGGTTAATTATTATGGTTAGTATTTCTCTAATGTAGAACACTGTTAGTAATGTTCCTGATAACATCCTCAGACCTGGAACTCAAACCATTATCTGATAACCCCCAACATATATATATATATTTAATTAAATTAATTTCATAAACGTGCGACTAGTCGACCAATGGCTTAAACTAACGACAGCTAGTCGACTAGGAAAATCTTTGGTCGGGGGCTTATCTACTTTCACACACAGCGATAATTCAATGTGCTTAACATGGAAATATAATAAGAAAATAAAAATAAACACAAATTTATGACAATTATTTTGGTCTCTGGATTGAATTCAACATGAAATAAACAACTGCAAGGTTCTCCATTACGTGGTTGTGGGGTGTCTTTAATGGAAATATACCCTGAAAAGAATTGATCAATCAGATATTAATGATCAGTAAACTACAACATCCTCAGAGCTCATGGACTGTCTAAAGCTTTATAAGTTATCATTAATAATCAATTCATCTTTATATCCAAATCCAGACTGTAACTCTACATTAAATATCAATTGTGAACTACTTGAGTAAACTGTGCCTTGCCAAACTACAGTTTCCAAACAAACCAATAAATGTCATAAGACGAGCGTTCAGACAGATGTATTTGTCAGCTCTGCTGTATCTTCCAGTACTTTCACCAGCGATCTGTGCTGAATGCTGATGATTATATTAGCGGGCTGCTCTAATCTCAAATAAATGAGTCGTTGTGTAGAGTTTGATTACAGCTCTCGACCCGACGGCCTTCATGAAGACCAGCCCATTATTTCTAAAGAGAGATATTAACGACCCGCATCAAGAGCTCACAATTAAACACTCATTTGATCTTCCCTGCACAGGATCAATTCCTTCTTTATTACACAGCGATATTAATATTCATGTGCTTAACACGCACATTTCCATATGTTAAAAGTTCATACAAACCCTCGCAAACGTTCTGGAAATTTCTGTTATTCATTTTACATGTCGCCAATTTGCTTTGACATTTATTCACTTTAATCTTTGTCAGTTTGTTAAGGACGACAAAAGAACAAAAGACAGATCCGTCTGATGTGTGTTAGCAGAATATTCACGATGGCAGAATATTCAAGAAAACAACATCACAATCTGTCACAGATGCAGTTTCATACATATTCCAGATAAATCATTTAATTAGTGAAAGATAAACGCTGAATATCAGGGCGTTATGTTG
Source organism: Xyrauchen texanus (assembly GCF_025860055.1). NCBI lineage: Eukaryota > Metazoa > Chordata > Actinopteri > Cypriniformes > Catostomidae > Xyrauchen > Xyrauchen texanus. The sequence goes on along the minus strand of NC_068277.1, from coordinate 1,291,694 downwards.
AATATTGATACTGAATATTTGTCAAACACGAGGGTTTAGTTGAGACCCGTTTAATAGGGGTCAAACAACTGAAAATCAAGTCAGGAATCTTGGTGTGTCTCTAGAGTCAGACCTTAGTTTCAGTAGTCATGTCAAAGCAATAACTAAATCAGCATACTATCATCTGAAAAATATTGCAAGAATTAGATGCTTTGTTTCCAGTCAAGACCTAGAGAAACTTGTGCATGCTTTCATCACCAGCAGGGTGGATTATTGTAATGGACTCCTCACTGGCCTTCCCAAAAAGACCATAAGACAGTTGCAGCTCATACAGAATGCTGCTGCCAGGATTCTGAGCAGAACCAGAAAACATGAACATATCACACCAGTCCTCAGGTCTTTACACTGGCTCCCAGTTACATTTAGGATTGATTTTAAAGTATTATTACTGGTATATAAATCACTCAATGGGCTAGGACCTCAATATATTGCAGATATGCTCACTGAATATAAACCCAACAGATCACTCAGATCATTAGGATCACATCAGCTAGAAATACCAAGGGTTCACTCTAAGCAAGGAGAGTCTGCTTTTAGCTTTTATGCCAGCCGCAGCTGGAACCAGCTTCCAGAAGAGATCAGATGTGCTCGTACAGTAGTCACATTCAAATCCAGACTCAAAACATATCTGTTTAGCTGTGCATTTACTGAATGAGCACTGTGCCACTGTGTGTCCGACTGTTTGTACTGTATTTTATTTTATTTTATATTCTAAACTGTTTCAATTATTCTTATTTTTTTAATTCTTATTTTAATCTCTTCTATGTAAAGCACTTTGAATTACCATTGTGTGTGAAATGTGCTATATAAATAAACTTGCCTTGCCTAATAAATGGTCACTGACTGTTAAACGATTATAATGAGTCGCTTCACGCACATGAATATATGATGTCCACTTCACTAAGTCAAAGCACTGATTCAATGTCCAGATGTCCCACGGTTCAAAACACTCACAACAGGAAACACATTCATAGACACACAAAGGATTCAATGAACACAAAGCGTTTATACAGTGGGTACGGAAAGTATTCAGACCCACTTAAATTTTTCACTCTTTGTTATATTGCAGCTATTTGCTAAAATCATTTAAGTTCATTATTTCCTCATTATTGTACACACAGCACCCCATATTGACAGAAAAACACAGAATTGTTGACATTTTTGCACATTTATTAAAAAAGAAAAACTGAAATATCACATGGTCCTAAGTATTCAGACCCTTTGCTGTGACACTCATATATTTAACTCAGGTGCTGTTCATTTCTTCTGATCATCCTTGAGATGGTTCTACACCTTCAATTGAGTCCAGCTGTGTTTGATTATACTGATTGGACTTGATTAGGAAAGCCACACACCTGTCTATATAAGACCTTACAGCTCACAGTGCATGTCAGAGCAAATGAGAATCATGAGGTCAAAGGAACTGCCTGAAGAGCTCAGAGACAGAATTGTGGCAAGGCACAGATCTGGCCAAGGTTACAAAAAAAATTCTGCTGCCCTTAAGGTTCATAAGAGCACAGTGGCCTCCATAATCCTTAAATGGAAGACGTTTGGGACGACCAGAACCCTTCCTAGAGCTGGCCGTCCGGCCAAACTGAGCTATCGGGGGAGAAGAGCCTTGGTGAGAGAGGTAAAAAAAGAACCCAAAGATCACTGTGGCTGAGCTCCAGAGATGCAGTCGGGAGCTGGGAGAAAGTTGTAGTAAGTCAACCATCACTGCAGCCATCCACCAGTCGGGGCTTTATGGCAGAGTGGCCCGACGGAAGCCTCTCATCAGTGCAAGACACATGAAAGCCTGCATGGAGTTTGCTAAAAAACACCTGAAGGACTCCAAGATGGTGATAAATAAGATTCTCTGGTCTGATGAGACTGCAATATAACAAAGAGTGAAAAATTTAAGGGGGTCTGAATACTTTCCGTACCCACTGTATATCACACATAAAGTCCTCTGATATAATGAGCACATCTGAGAAAGAACTAGTCACTGGATTTCACAAACGCAAATCAAAACTGTAAAACGCACTCAGAGTTTTCATTGAGACACTTCAGAATACATTATCCACAAGATTATTCAGCTTGTGCCCGACTTAAAAGGCTGTATTAAATGTGCTTACTAACAATGAAGAGCACAAAACATCTTTTATTATCTCTAAATGACATTCAATGAATTAAAGGGAAAAAAATAATTTAATTAAGAAATTCACTGTAAAATAAAATCCTCTTCTTAAATGTTTTTATCTTGTTTTCCATTTAAAATGGTCTAAAAATCCTTAAAACAAGATACATTTACTTGAGAAGAAAAATATAAGATATAAAGACTTTAAGAGAATGTATATAAATAGAAGTGTATTTTCATAACTTGGTTTTACTTTTGTGAGTGCAGTAAAGTTAAAATATACTTATATTCAAGATCTATTCTCTAAAAGCAAGTCTAAATATCTTCTATGCTGCTGCTCAGGTCAATGCATCTTTTATTTATTTTTATATATTTATAAATATTTGTATTTTTTATAATTAGATTCAAAATTCTCAGATAATTTTTATAAAAAATACCCTAACGAGAGTCATCATGTTACAATCTAGCTGCATTAAGTATGTGCGATCGAGGGATGAGCATCCCGTGACAGAGTGTGAATCAGCCGGTTTCAATCTCTCCCCCTTATATCGGGACATTCACACAACTCATAGAAGAGACGCTGGCCACACAGAGAAATGCCAGAGTCGGAGTTTATAGTTATTTACATGATCTGCTTCTGTATTATTTGAACTCTTATAAAGATGTAACGCATTAAATATAACCGCATTAAATATAACCCCATTAAAGATGTAACGCATTAAATATAACCACATTAAAATTGTAAAGCTTTAAATATAACTGCATTAAAGATGTAACGCATTAAATATAACCACATTAAATATAACCCCATTAAAGATGTAACGCATTAAATATAACCACATTAAATATAACCCCATTAAAGATGTAACACATTAAATATAACTGCGTTAAAGATGTAACGCATTAAATATAACCACATTAAATATAACCCCATTAAAGATGTAACGCATTAAATATAACCACATTAAAATTGTAAAGCTTTAAATATAACTGCATTAAAGATGTAACGCATTAAAGATGTAACGCATTAAATATAACTGCATTAAAGATGTAACGCATTAAATATAACTGCGTTAAAGATGTAACGCATTAAATATAACTGCATTAAATATAACCCCATTAAAGATGTAACGCATTAAATATAACCACATTAAAATTGTAAAGCTTTAAATATAACTGCATTAAAGATGTAACGCATTAAAGATGTAACGCATTAAATATAACTGCATTAAAGATGTAACGCATTAAATATAACTGCGTTAAAGATGTAACGCAATAAAGATGTAACGCATTAAATATAACTGCATTAAAGATGTAAAGCATTAAATATAACTGCTTTAAAGATGTAACGCATTAAATATAACTGCATTAAAGATGTAACGCATTAAATATGTAACGCATTAAATATAACTGCATTAAAGATGTAACACATTAAATATAACTGCATTAAAGATGTATCGCATTAAATATAACTGCATTAAAGATGTAACGCATTAAATATAACTGCATTAAATATAACCGCATTAAATATTACAGCATTAAAGATGTAATACATTAAAGATGTAACGCATTAAATATAACTGCATTAAAGATGTAACACATTAAATATAACTGCATTAAAGATGTAACGCATTAAATATGTAATGCATTAAATATCACTGCATTAAAGATGTAACACATTAAACATAACTGCATTAAAGGTGTAACGCATTAAATATAACTGCATTAAATATAAATGCATTAAAGGTGTAACGCATTAAAGATGTAATGCATTAAATATACCTGCATTAAAGATGTAACGCATTAAATATAACTGCATTAAAGATGTAACTGCATTAAAAATAACTGCATTAAACATAACTGCATTAAAGATGTAACGCATTAAAGATGTAACACCTTAAATATAACTGCATTAAATATGTAACATTAAACATAACTCCATTAAAGCTGTAACGCATTAAATATAACTGCATTAAAGATGTAATGCATTAAATACAACTGCATTAAAGATGTAACGCATTAAATATAACTGCATTAAAGATGTAACGCATTAAACATAACTGCATTAAAGATGTAACCCATTAAATATAACTGCATTAAAGATGTAACACATTAAATATAACTGCATTAAAGATGTAACGCATTAAATATAACTGCATTAAAGATGTAACATTAAACATAACTCCATTAAAGCTGTAACGCATTAAATATAACTGCATTAAAGATGTAATGCATTAAATACAACTACATTAAAGATGTAACCCATTAAATATAACTGCATTAAAGATGTAACACATTAAATATAACTGCATTAAAGATGTAACGCATTAAAGATGTAACACATTAAATATAACTGCATTAAAGATGTAATGCATTAAAGATATAACACATTAAATATAACTGCATTAAACATAACTGCATTAAAGATGTAACGCATTAAATATAACTGCATTAAACATAACTGCATTAAAGATGTAACACATTAAATATAACTGCTTTAAACATAACTGCATTAAAGATGTAACGCATTAAATATAACTGCATTAAAGATGTAATGCATTAAATATAACCGCACTCAAGATGTAACGCATTAAATATAACCGCATTCAAGATGTAACGCATTGAATATAACTGCATTAAAGATGTAACAAATTAAATATAACTGCATTAAAGATGTAACGCATTAAACATAACTGCATTAAAGATGTAATGCATTAAATATAACTGCATTAAAGATGTAACACATTAAATATAACTGCATTAAAGATGTAAAACATTAAAGATGTAATGCATTAAATATAACTGCATTAAAGATGAAATGCATTAAATACAACTGCATTAAAGATGTAACGCATTAAATATAGCTGCATTAAAGATGTAACGCATTAAATATAACTGCATTAAACATAACTGCATTAAAGATGTAACGCATTAAACATAACTGCATTAAACATAACTGCATTAAAGATGTAACACATTAAACATAACTGCATTAAAGATGTAATGCATTAAACATAACCGCATTAAAGATGTAACGCATTAAACATAACCGCACTAAAGATGTAACGCATTAAATATAACCGCATTAAAGATGTAACACATTAAATATAACCGCATTAAAGATGTAAAGCATTAAATATGTAATGCATTAAATATAACTGCATTAAATATAACTGCATTAAAGATGTAACACATTAAACATAACTGCATTAAAGATGTAACGCATTAAACATAACCGCATTAAAGATGTAACGCATTAAACATAACCGCACTAAAGATGCAATGCATTAAACTTAACCGCACTAAAGATGTAACGCATTAAATATAACCGCATTAAAGATGTAACACATTAAATATAACCGCATTAAAGATGTAAAGCATTAAAGATGTAATGCATTAAATATAACTGCATTAAAGATGAAACACATTAAATACAACTGCATTAAAGATGTAACGCATTAAATATAACTGCATTAAATATAACTGCATTAAAGATGTAACACATTAAATATAACTGCATTAAATATAACTGCATTAAAGATGTAACGCATTAAATATAACTGCATTAAAGATGTAACAAATTAAATATAACTGCATTAAAGATGTAACGCATTAAATATAACTGCATTAAATATAAATGCATTAAAGGTGTAACGCATTAAAGATGTAATGCATTAAATATACCTGCATTAAAGATGTAACGCATTAAATATAACTGCATTAAAGATGTAACTGCATTAAAAATAACTGCATTAAACATAACCGCATTAAAGATGTAACGCATTAAACATAACCGCACTAAAGATGCAATGCATTAAACTTAACCGCACTAAAGATGTAACGCATTAAATATAACCGCATTAAAGATGTAACACATTAAATATAACCGCATTAAAGATGTAAAGCATTAAAGATGTAATGCATTAAATATAACTGCATTAAAGATGAAACACATTAAATACAACTGCATTAAAGATGTAACGCATTAAATATAACTGCATTAAATATAACTGCATTAAAGATGTAACACATTAAATATAACTGCATTAAATATAACTGCATTAAAGATGTAACGCATTAAATATAACTGCATTAAAGATGTAACAAATTAAATATAACTGCATTAAAGATGTAACGCATTAAATATAACTGCATTAAATATAAATGCATTAAAGGTGTAACGCATTAAAGATGTAATGCATTAAATATACCTGCATTAAAGATGTAACGCATTAAATATAACTGCATTAAAGATGTAACTGCATTAAATATAACTGCATTAAATATAACTGCATTAAAGATGTAACACATTAAATATAACTGCATTAAATATAACTGCATTAAAGATGTAACGCATTAAATATAACTGCATTAAAGATGTAACAAATTAAATATAACTGCATTAAAGGTGTAACGCATTAAATATAACTGCATTAAATATAAATGCATTAAAGGTGTAACGCATTAAAGATGTAATGCATTAAATATACCTGCATTAAAGATGTAACGCATTAAATATAACTGCATTAAAGATGTAACTGCATTAAAAATAACTGCATTAAACATAACTGCATTAAAGATGTAACGCATTAAAGATGTAACACCTTAAATATAACTGCATTAAATATGTAACATTAAATATAACTCCATTAAAGCTGTAACGCATTAAACATAACTGCATTAAAGATGTAACCCATTAAATATAACTGCATTAAAGATGTAACACATTAAATATAACTGCATTAAAGATGTAACGCATTAAATATAACTGCATTAAAGATGTAACATTAAACATAACTCCATTAAAGCTGTAACGCATTAAATATAACTGCATTAAAGATGTAATGCATTAAATACAACTACATTAAAGATGTAACCCATTAAATATAACTGCATTAAAGATGTAACACATTAAATATAACTGCATTAAAGATGTAACGCATTAAAGATGTAACACATTAAATATAACTGCATTAAAGATGTAATGCATTAAAGATATAACACATTAAATATAACTGCATTAAACATAACTGCATTAAAGATGTAACGCATTAAATATAACTGCATTAAACATAACTGCATTAAAGATGTAACACATTAAATATAACTGCTTTAAACATAACTGCATTAAAGATGTAACGCATTAAATATAACTGCATTAAAGATGTAATGCATTAAATATAACCGCACTCAAGATGTAACGCATTAAATATAACCGCATTCAAGATGTAACGCATTGAATATAACTGCATTAAAGATGTAACAAATTAAATATAACTGCATTAAAGATGTAACGCATTAAACATAACTGCATTAAAGATGTAATGCATTAAATATAACTGCATTAAAGATGTAACACATTAAATATAACTGCATTAAAGATGTAAAACATTAAAGATGTAATGCATTAAATATAACTGCATTAAAGATGAAATGCATTAAATACAACTGCATTAAAGATGTAACGCATTAAATATAACTGCATTAAAGATGTAACGCATTAAATATAACTGCATTAAACATAACTGCATTAAAGATGTAACGCATTAAACATAACTGCATTAAACATAACTGCATTAAAGATGTAACACATTAAACATAACTGCATTAAAGATGTAATGCATTAAACATAACCGCATTAAAGATGTAACGCATTAAACATAACCGCACTAAAGATGTAACGCATTAAATATAACCGCATTAAAGATGTAACACATTAAATATAACCGCATTAAAGATGTAAAGCATTAAATATGTAATGCATTAAATATAACTGCATTAAATATAACTGCATTAAAGATGTAACACATTAAACATAACTGCATTAAAGATGTAACGCATTAAACATAACCGCATTAAAGATGTAACGCATTAAACATAACCGCACTAAAGATGCAATGCATTAAACTTAACCGCACTAAAGATGTAACGCATTAAATATAACCGCATTAAAGATGTAACACATTAAATATAACCGCATTAAAGATGTAAAGCATTAAAGATGTAATGCATTAAATATAACTGCATTAAAGATGAAACACATTAAATACAACTGCATTAAAGATGTAACGCATTAAATATAACTGCATTAAATATAACTGCATTAAAGATGTAACACATTAAATATAACTGCATTAAATATAACTGCATTAAAGATGTAACGCATTAAATATAACTGCATTAAAGATGTAACAAATTAAATATAACTGCATTAAAGATGTAACGCATTAAACATAACTGCATTAAAGATGTAATGCATTAAATATAACTGCATTAAAGATGTAACACATTAAATATAACTGCATTAAAGATGTAACACATTAAAGATGTAATGCATTAAATATAACTGCATTAAAGATGTAACGCATTAAATATAACTGCATTAAAGATGTAACACATTAAATATAACTGCTTTAAAGATGTAACGCATTAAATATAACTGCATTAAACATAACTGCATTAAAGATGTAACGCATTAAACATAACTGCATTAAACATAACTGCATTAAAGATGTAACACATTAAACATAACTGCATTAAAGATGTAACGCATTAAACATAACCGCATTAAAGATGTAACGCATTAAACATAACCGCACTAAAGATGTAACACATTAAACATAACCGCACTAAAGATGTAACGCATTAAATATAACCGCATTAAAGATGTAACACATTAAATATAACCGCATTAAAGATGTAAAGCATTAAAGATGTAATGCATTAAATATAACTGCATTAAATATAACTGCATTAAAGATGTAACACATTAAACATAACCGCATTAAAGATGTAACGCATTAAACATAACCGCACTAAAGATGTAACACATTAAACATAACCGCACTAAAGATGTAACGCATTAAATATAACCGCATTAAAGATTTAACACATTAAATATAACCGCATTAAAGATGTAAAGCATTAAAGATGTAATGCATTAAATATAACTGCATTAAATATAACTGCATTAAATATAACTGCATTAAAGATGTAACGCATTAAACATAACCGCATTAAAGATGTAACGCATTAAACATAACCGCACTAAAGATGTAACACATTAAACATAACCGCACTAAAGATGTAACGCATTAAATATAACCGCATTAAAGATGTAACACATTAAATATAACCGCATTAAAGATGTAAAGCATTAAAGATGTAATGCATTAAATATAACTGCATTAAATATAACTGCATTAAAGATGTAACACATTAAACATAACTGCATTAAAGATGTAACGCATTAAACATAACCGCATTAAAGATGTAATGCATTAAACATAACCGCATTAAAGATGTAACGCATTAAACATAACCGCACTAAAGATGCAACGCATTAAACATAACCACACTAAAGATGTAACGCATTAAATATAACCGCATTAAAGATGTAAAGCATTAAAGATGTAATGCATTAAATATAACTGCATTAAATATAACTGCATTAAAGATGAAACACATTAAATACAACTGCATTAAAGATGTAACGCATTAAAGATGTAACGCATTAAATATAACTGCATTAAATATATCTGCATTAAAGATGAAATGCATTAAATACAACTGCATTAAAGATGTAACGCATTAAAGATGTAACGCATTAAATATAACTGCATTAAAGATGTAACACATTAAATACAACTGCATTAAAGATGTAACACATTAAATATAACTGCATTAAATATAACTGCATTAAAGATGTAACACATTAAATACAACTGCATTAAAGATGTAACATCAGGTTTTTCCTTTAAAAAGCTGTTTGGAAAGTTTTGAGTTCATCTGTGATCTGTGTAATTCAGTTGTGAACTGCAGTGCTGCTCACACGTCATCATTAGAGATTAATGTGATCACATGTTACATTCAATTAGATCAAACGACTATTTGAAAAATGAAATTGTCAAATTTGTTTTATTGTCAATGTTGTCGGTAACGTCGACTAATTATTTCAGCTCTAATGTCAAAGTTTAACTACAGGATAATTTTCCTGAATCATCTGCTGAAGTCTATTATTCTGACCTTAAAATATACAACAACAACATCAAACACACACATACACACACACAAACACACACTCACAAACACACTCTCACACACACACACACACACACACACACACACACACTTGCATTGGAGACAGAGACATAGTCTGCAAAGGGCAATAGAAACTAAATTGTTAGCGGTAAATGACTGTGCATTAGCATCTTAACTAAACTGTCAGAAAGCAATTTTCCTCCCGCACGGCACATGCCCAATCCGCACCGCATTACAGTGAGAGAGTCTGCTTTAAACCGGATCTAATTTACCCAGCGGTTCCACTCGTTCTCAAACCCACTGACAGAATACAGATGAGTGAATGACACGCTGGATGGGATCACAAATAAAAGATTGAGAATGTAGTTTTCTTGAATGTAGACGATCACAACACTCTTTTAACAGACTCACAGAGAACATCTCTAAGAAATGAACTACTAATAATGCCACACATGCGAATGAAATAACATAAGATATATTTCTTACTGGCAAAGTGTTTGTATACCTCTTCTGGAGCATTTTGGGGCTGCTGCCAGCAATTTTTCACACTCAAATATAAAAGCTCACCGTTCACACATACTGTGTTTTTCAGACAAAAACATAAATAAAAAAAGACTCAAACTATTCATAAATAATATTGTATATGTTTACAGTCTTATGATGATAATAATACAAATAAAAAATGTTGTTGTCCTACTTTGTAAGCATGTAATTCTGGATCTGTTCACCCAATCACACTCCAAATTCTCTTATTTTATTCCACTAGATGGCAGAAAACACTAGAACAAATATTTCTTCCCTCCATCACCTTCCATCACAATATACAGATGTTAACTGTAGGTGGCGCTCTCTAACACATTTTACCCCTCACAGATGTGCTCGTCCATAGACATTCAGTCTAATGTTCAGTTCAAGCATCACCCTCATTATTTCATTGAATATCTCAGCCTCTGAGTGGACTACAAGCTCAATATAAGTGTCATTAGAAAGCCGAGATCCTCCCCTTTGCAAAGTTGTACTGTATAGAATTTTATCATTTATATTCTATAACATATATCTGATGATTTATGAATTTTAGGAATTTCCTCATTTCAAAGCAGATATAAAGTTTTTAGCTATTTATAGCTTACAGCAGCAGTGATCGGCGCATAAGAGACACTTGTATTTGATTTCTTACAGAAATCATATTTCACTTTGTGATTATTTTGAAAATGCAACACATGTACATGTCTGTGTATCTCAGTGAGTATTGGCGCTGACTATCACACATGGAGTCATGAGTTTGAATCCAAGGTGTGCTGAGTGACTTCAGACAGGTGTCCTTAGCAACCAAATTGGGCCGGTTGCTAGAGAGGGTAGTCACATGGGGTAACCTCCTCGTGGTCACTATAATGTGGTTCTCGTTCTCGGTGGGGCACGTGGTGAGTTGTGCGTGGATGCCGCGGAGAATAGCGTGAAGCCTCCACACGCGCCATGTCTCCACGGTAACGCACTCCAGTCACGTGATGAGATATGCGGATTGACGGTCTCAGACGTGGATGCAAAAGAGATTCGTCCTCCGCCACCCAGATTGAGGCGAGTCACTACGCCACCACGAGGACTTAGAGCGCATTGTGAATTGGGCGTTACAGTTTGGGGAGAAAATATTTTTTAATATAAATATAAATGGTACAGTCACATTCCCGAAGATGAGAAATGTAATTTGATATATGATTTTTCTATTTAAGAATTATTTTAAAGACTTTTACATTTTATATTGTGATGTGAATGTTTTACGGTCTTATTTTGTTATTTTAAGTAACATAAAGTGATGGTGTTTTATAAAAAGCTTTCAAACGATACCTCATAATTATGCCTGACTTACAGTATGTATATGGGCACTTGAGCACTTGAAGCGATATAGCGCCCCCTTTAAGAGGTGCAATACTATCATCCATCAATTAATCAAAGACTATTTTTCCTCCTGAAATTTGCTTTTGATTGTAAAATTTGTGAACAGGGAAAAACTTGGCAGCGGTGATTTTATCCATACCGCACTGCCCTAGATCAGACGTGTGAAAGCCGTTTAGTATTTTTCATATTTAATTTTTGAGAATGTCTCAGTATTTGTTCTGTGTCCCTTTTGTCTAAACCTGATGATGAATGACAACATTTCTCTGTTTTTAATGTTTTAAAATACTCAACATTTGAATAGAACAAAGTCAGAATGTGGTCACAAATGTTTGGAATCCACTGTATTTACTGTATATAACATTTTATTATGACATCAGATTATCACTCTCCTGCACCTCATAAACCCTGAGCTTCACTTCCTGTCAGAACGCAGTGAAGGTCACGCTGAAAATATTGGAACATTTCCAGTGAGTATCCGTCACTGATAACACACAGTGCACCACACAGCTGATATGAGCTTTAGATAACAGTCTAGTGCACTACACAGGGGAGAAGTGTGCAACCTTCCTCTGAGCGGAGAGCTTATCGGTCCACAAACTCCAGAGTGACCCGTCTGTCTGCTTTAACATCCACAACATCACAGTCAATCCCAACACTGATCTGAGGTCAAAAAGAGCAGAACTGCAGAACTACCAACCCTAACTCACAGCAGCGACTCGATGACATCACTTCAGTGCTTTAAGATGAATTCTATTGGCGGAGACAAAACGACATGTGCTTCATTCTAAATTCATCTACTTAAAGCTGCAGTGTGCCATTTCTGCACCACAAACTGAACTGTAAAAATAATGACCCTTTTCAACAGATTTCCTGAACGCCCCCCTGTCCGCCATTGGTCATATAAAGAGATAAATTGAGTCAAAAGTGACATGTCGAGCTGCTCAAACACAAAAATGTTTTGAAAGCATCACAAAGACTATGGAACAGTCTACTTACATAAAACTCTATTTATGCAGTATGATTTCTGATTTATTAAATATTTATAAAATAAATATTGAGTGGTGATGGTAAAGTGGGTAACTGGTAATCAGAAGGTTGCTGGTTTGATACCCACAGCTCCATCATTGTGAAAAAACATGTTGCTCACATATTATTGTAGCCCAGTTTGTGCTGAATACAGTGTTATCAGACTTTAGCCATTAATATGTTTTTAAGCAACTGAAAAAAGCACAAATGTCAAGGCATGTCAAAACTTCTCCAGGGCCCAAAACACCCTCAGACCCCAGAGGGTTAAAGATGGAAATCAGCAGAAAGGTGAGAGAGTATATACACAATGCAAACAAATACATTTTAATGTGTATTTTTTGGTTCGTTTTCTAATATAAATATCTGATGTACATTTACTTTAGCTGATATATTGCAGAAGTTATCGGAGGATTTTGAATATAATTTTGAATTAATTTTAATATTTAAATATTTTAAAATATAAAACATTCATTAACAAGATACATTTACTTGAGAAGCAGCATATCAGATATTTAGACTTGCTTTTACAGCATTTATGGTGAATATAAAAATACTTTGTCTTTACTGCACTCGCAGAAGTATGATCAAGTGGAAAATACACTTATATTTCAGATATATTCTCTTAAAGCAGGTCTATATATCTTATATGTTGCTTCTCAGGTAAATGCATCTTGTTTTAAGGATTTATAGACAATTTTAAATAGAAAACAAGACAAAAACACTTAACAAGAGGATTCTTTACAGTGAAATTGTAAATTAAACAATAAAAATCCAAGTAGATTTTCCCTTTAATTCAGTGAATGTCATTTAAAGCTATTTTTAAAAGATGACTTTGTCCTGTTTACTCTTAGTGAGCACGTTTAATACAACATTAAGTCGAGGCACAAGCTGAATAATCATTTAAGATCTGATGATTAATCATAGCATTAATCGCAGACTCAAATAATCATTTTATAATCGATAGTTGCAGCCGTAACACACACACACACACACACACACAAACAAACAAACATACAATACTCACTCACTCACACATTTATATAACATTAAGTCAAGGCACAAGCTGAATAATCATTTAAGATCTGATGATTAATCATAGCATTAATCGCAGACTCAAATAATCATTTTATAATCGATAGTTGCAGCCGTAACACACACACACACACACACACAAACAAACATACAATACTCACTCACTCACACATTTATATAACATTAAGTCAAGGCACAAGCTGAATAATCATTTAAGATCTGATGATTAATCATAGCATTAATCGCAGACTCAAATAATCATTTTATAATCGATAGTTGCAGCCGTAACACACACACACACAAACAAACAAACATACAATACTCACTCACTCACACATTTATATAACATTAAGTCAAGGCACAAGCCTTGAATAATCATATAAGAGCTGATGATTAATCTTTGCATTAATCGCTGAATAATCGAATAATCATTTTACAATCGTTTGTTGCAGCCGTAATGCACACAAACACACAGAAACAAACAAACATACAATACTCACTCACACACACACACACACACACACACACTCACTCACAAACAAACACACGTGTATTTTAAGAAATAAAACAAACCAGAGATGTTTAATTTACTCTTTAGTCCTATCAGTAATGACAACGGATCCTTAAGCACAAGCTTTAAACAGTCTGATGACCAGATGCTTTATGTTTCACATCTGTTAACGGTGAAGTGCTGAAACAGCATCATCTGACACTGAGTGATGATGACTAACTGTAGCTAACTGTAGGTTAGGGTGGGGTTAGTCAGAGGGGAACTGGCCCCCACAGTGAGTCTGGTTTAGGGTTAGGGTGGGGTAAGTCAGAGGGGAACTGGCCTCCACAGTGAGTCTGGTGTAGGGTTAGGGTGGGGTTAGTCAGAGGGGAACTGGCCCCCACAGTGAGTCTGGTTTAGGGTTAGGGTGGGGTTAGTCAGAGGGGAACTGGCCCCCACAGTGAGTCTGGTTTAGGGTTAGGGTGGGGTTAGTCAGAGGGGAACTGGCCCCCACAGTGAGTCTGGTTTAGGGTTAGGGTGGGGTTAGTCAGAGGGGAACTGGCCCCCACAGTGAGTCTGGTTTAGGGTTAGGGTGGGGTTAGTCAGAGGGGAACTGGCCCCCACAGTGAGTCTGGTTTAGGGTTTGGGTGGGGTTAGTCAGAGGGGAACTGGCCCCCACAGTGAGTCTGGTTTAGGGTTAGGGTGGGGTTAGTCAGAGGGGAACTGGCCTCCACAGTGAGTCTGGTTTAGGGTTAGGGTGGGGTTAGTCAGAGGGGAACTGGCCCCCACAGTGAGCCTGGTTTAGGGTTAGGGTGGGGTTAGTCAGAGGGGAACTGGCCCCCACAGTGAGTCTTGTTTCTCCCAAGATTATTTTTCTACATTAATCAACATCTACACAATGATGACTCGAAGACTTTATAGATATTACAGTTTATGTTAATGTCTGATCTTCTGTACAGCTGCTGTGAAATGATGTGTGTTGTGAGGCGCTGTAAATAAAAATGGCTTGATTTGATTGTATAATGCAATTGACCCTCTATTTCCAATTTGATGAGTGAACAGGAAGTAATATCAACTGTGATTTAACATCTCTTTCGTCACTCATTTACTTAAAAGTCAAGACGGTTGAGTTGATATGTAGACACCACTGTGAGTTCATGTAGCAATAATGAAGAATCCTGCTGTTTATAATGTCTTATATAGCACACAGCATACTGTTTTACAGAAGCTTGTGTTTTAAATATTAGGCACTACACAGTTTACAGTATTTATTACCCATCAATGGATTATTGATAGTGATTATCAACTTTAATCTCTCACACCAGAAAGAGTTTTAACATCCAAACAAATGACACACAGCAGCTTTAAAACAGCAGTCCTGATTCATGTGTGAAGAGACTGGAAAACATATTTCTGCTGCAAGAAACTCCTTTCTTAGTAATAATGATATAATTTAATAAACATTTTGCATTGTGTCTCTGTAGTTTAATTGATAATAGCACATGAACACATCTAAACATGCAGGAGGTGAAATCTGGCCTGATGTCTCGTCCTCCTGTGAATGAGAGCAGAAATACCAGAGTTATCGCTTCCTCAAAGTCACCCATGCCAACGAGACACGCAGCAGCTTGGAGGAGGCGAATATTTCTAATGGAGTAACCTCTAATATCGTTCCTGGAGCTGAAGTAGGAACAGAACATGTTGAAGCAATGATCTGCCTCTCCATCAGTGCCTGGCGTGCCTCTCCAGCGCTATAATCAGCTGTGCCATATGGCACGGTGAGGTAACGAGTGAGAGTGACGCCAATCACGGTTGTAAATCTGGGCTAGCATCTCCGTCTAAACAGATGAACTACAGTAAATCGCACGTCTCTCGCCATGAGGCCGCACTCATTATAATCTCAGACAAGTCGTTGTGGCTTTAGTAGAGCTTCGATTGCACTTTCTCACTTTGCATTTATATTTCATGTGTTTATCCAATCAGCGCTGATGACACCTATTAATGAAGCCCATTTCAATATCTTTTGATTAGCCAATCAAACACAGCACGACACCTCCTGATAGCGCCACTTTCCTGTGTTCATTTCCATCACAAACAGCGTCTCTACCGCGTATGCTGCTATGACGATCAGAGTTCAGAGGTCATGACAAAACTGTGCAAGTAGATTCTCTGTGATTACAATGATTTTACCACATTAAACAAGAGAATTAGGACCGTAAAACCGAAGATTTAAATCAACTTTACAGCTCAAATAATTCACCGATTTTAACAGAAGAATTCATGCAAGTACTTTTATAAAATTATAATCTTCTAATTTCTGCCTTTAAACTCTCAAATAATTGGCCCCATTGACTTCCATTGAAAGTGACTCACTGGAACACACATCTGTGCTTTTTTATTTTAAAGAGTGGAGTGGTGTTGGTGTAGTGGGCTAAAGCACATATCTGGTAATCAGAAGGTTCGATCCTCACAGCTACCACCATTGTGCCCTTGAGCAAGACACTTAACTCCAGGTTGCTCTGGGGGGATTGTCCCTGTAATAAGTGCACTAAGTCACTTTGGATAAAAGCATCTGACAAATGCATAAATGTAAAGAAAAGGAGGAACGAGTGGAAATCATTTTGAGGTAATCAACATGACACAATGTGGTCGATTGAGATTAACTTGTATTGAACTTTGACTATTCCTTTGATGTGCCTGAGGGCTGCCAATTAATCAAATAAATAATCTAGATTACAATTATAGCTGCCACAATTAACTAATCGTGAAAATGCTCAATTACAGCTTTCTTTTCATGTCTTCTCCTGTTGCATCCAAATGTGGCAAGCAGCCGTAATGTGCCTAAACCATCTGTAACATTAATAACAGATGTAACCTTTACAATACATGCAAAATTGTGCAAACACACGCACGCACGCACACTTTAACGCGTTTAATTAACGTTAATCAGCTGTTCTTGTTATAGCAAAAGTATTTATACTACTTTCTCTTTATAATCTCACTGTGACTGGACAGGACGAATAAGCAATATTGATGTTTAAAGAATTAAAATGTGGACACACATGTGTTTTGGTTTTCTAGCATTTTACAGTTCAGCTTCTTTGTAAGATTTGTTTACAGTACAGTTCAAATGAACTCTTTCATCTCAGCAGATCAAAGTGAGAAGAAACCTGTTATAAACTTCTGCACCAGAAACTCAGAGATCTGACTGAACTAAACCCCAAATCACTCAACCCGGAGTTCAAAGGTTAACACTTATACAACCTGACACAAGTAGCAAGTGTAACATTGACAAAACATATCATTTATGTTTCTCAGAACCTAAAAGCTTGTACTTAAATTCTGGACACACAAATGTCTCGACAACACAACAATTGTAATTATTCTTTGATAATTGTATGAGATGATGTGTACAGTGAGAAAAATCATTGCACAAGTGTGTCATGAATCTACACAAACAACAATTGAAAATATCAACTGTGTAATCTCAATTTAATAACTTCAAATTTAATCATTTCAAAATGTTGAACATTATATTCATTAAAATAAAGCAGGTGTGTCCAAACTTTTGACTGCTACTGTAACTAATGTACTAATATTTATACAGAATAATTAATGCAGTGTGCTTACAATTGATTCCTCAGTCATCTTCAAATACAGCTAAAATCCAGCAAATCACTGGCTGGGCTCACATGCATATTAATAAGTGGGTGGGAATTTAATCTCGTTTTGAATTATTAATGTCTTCCTACAGATATTTCTCTTTGTAAACAAGCTGCGTGTCAAACAGCGTTTAATGGAAATCATCACAGCAGATGGACAGAATTGCTCTCGTGTGTTAATCAATCGACGAGTCGTAAAAAGCAGTTCAAATGTCTCAGTGAGAAGGCAACAGCGAGAACACACACACAAATACATGAAACACATTATTCAATTAAAACCCAAAAGAGCAGAATCATGAGGAACAGGAAGCTGTAATATGTTGAATTCACAAATTGCTTGTTTTTCTATTTAAACTGTAACTCCTCCTACAGCACTGTCATCCTGTCTATCAATCTCAGTCTAACAACTACTGTCAGTCTGTCTGTGGTGTTTGTCTGCATGTCTATTGTGTCTGTATGTCTGTCTGTTTACCTGTGGTGTTTGTCTGCATGTCTGCCTGTCTTGTTTGTGGTGTTGTCTGTGTGGCGTCTGTCTCTTTGTCCATCTTGTCTGTGGTGTCTGTCTGTGATTGTCTGTCTATGATTGTCTCTCTCGGTCTGTCTGTCTGTGATTGTCTGTATGTGGTCTGTCTAGTCTGTGGTGCTTATTGTTTCTGTCTGTGGTGTCTGTCTGTATGTCTGTGGTGTCTGTCTATCTGTCTGTAGTGATTGTCTGTCGTCTGTCTGTGGTGTCTCTCTGTCTGTGGTGTTTGACTGTCTCTGTCTGTGGTGTCTCTCTGTCTGTGGTGTTTGACTGTCTGTCTGTGGTGTTTGACTGTCTATCCTGTCTGTGGTGTTTGACTGCCTGTCCTGTCTGTGGTGTTTGACTGTCTGTCTGTGGTGTTTGTCTCACTGTCTTTCTGTGGTGCTTGTCTCACCGTCTGTCTGTGGTGCTTGTCTCACCGTCTGTCTGTCTGTCTGTGGTGTTTGTCTCGCTGTCTATGGTGTATGTCTCACCGTCTGTCTGTCTGTGGTGTTTGCCGGTCTGTGGTGTCAATCTATTTGTCTGTCTGTGGTGTCTGTCTGTCTTGTCTGTGGTGTCTGTCTTGTCTGTTGTGTCTGTCTGTCGGTCGGTCTGTGGTGTTTGTCTGTCTTGTCTGTGGTGTCTGTCTATCGTTCGGTCTGTCTGTGGTGTTTCTCTGTCTGTCTGTGGTGTTTGTCTGTCTGTCTGTGGTGTTTCTCTGTCTGTGGTGTTTGTCTCTCTGTGGTTCTGTATGTGGTGTTTGTCTCTCTGTGGTTCTGTCTGTGGTGTCTGTCTATCTGTCTGTGGTGTTTCTCTGTCTGTGGTGTTTGTCTCTCTGTGGTTCTGTATGTGGTGTTTGTCTCTCTGTGGTTCTGTCTGTGGTGTCTGTCTATCTGTCTGTGGTGTTTCTCTGTCTGTGGTGTTTGTCTCTCTGTGGTTCTGTATGTGGTGTTTGTCTCTCTGTCTTTCTGTCTGTGGTGTTTGTATGTCTTGTCTGTGGTGTCTGTTTGTCTTTCTGTCTGTGGTGTCTGTCTATCTGTCTTTCTGTCTGTGGTGTTTGTCTATCTGTCTTTCTGTCTGTAGTGCATGTCTATCTGTCTTTCTGTCTGTGGTGCTTGTCTCACCGTCTTTCTGTCTGTGGTGCTTGTCTCACCGTTTTGCTGTCTGTGGTGCTTGTCTCACCGTCTTTCTGTGGTGTCTTTCTCATCTGTCTGTGGTGTCTCACCGTCTGTCTGTGGTGTCTCACCGTCTGTCTGTCTGTCTATCTGTGGTGTTTGTCTATTTGTCTTTCTTTCTGTGGTGTTTGTCTCACCATCTGTTTGTGGTGTTTGTCTGTATGTGGTGTCTCTGTCTGTGGTGTCTATCTGTCTTTCTGTCTGTGGTGCTTGTCTCACTGTCTTTCTGTCTGTGGTGCTCGTCTCACTGTCTTTCTGTCTGTGGTGCTCGTCTCACTGTCTGTCTGTCTGTGGTGCTCGTCTCACCATCTGTCTGTTGTGCTTGTCTCACCGTCTGTCTGTGGTGTCTTTCTCGTCTGTCTGTGGTGTCTCGCCATCTGTCTATCTGTCTGTCTGTGGTGTCTGTCGCTTGTCTGTGGTGTCTGTCGCTTGTCTGTCTATCTGTCTGTGCTGTCTGTTTCTTGTCTGTTTGTCTGTAGTGTCTGTCTCTTGTATGTGGTGTCTGTTTCTTGTCTGTCTGTGGTGTCTGTCTATCTGTCTGTCTGTCTTGTCTGTGGTGTCTGACTATCTGTCTGTCTTGTCTGTGGTGTTTGTCTGTCTGCGGTGTTTGTCTCGCTGTTTGTCTATCTGTCTGTGGTGTTTGTCTCGCTGTGTGTCTATAGTGTTTGTCTGTCTGTGGTGCATCCATCTGTCTGTCTGTGGTGTTTGTGGATGTTGATTATGTTGATGTGTTGTTTGGATGGGAGGAACAGAATGAGAATTAGACCTCATAATCCCATTCATGAGTGAAATCCACGCAGCACAAAAACACTCATGACACACACATGAATCCCTGAAGAGATTAACACACAGACACACACACACACACACACACACGTTCAACACACACGTGTAAAATGTCTCGTGGTCTCCATTTTCTGCTGTTGTGGCGTGTCATCTGGCCCCTGTGAATGCAGACAAACTAAATTACTGTTAATAAAAGTGTCTGTCCAGCTATATGGCCTCCTGCAGTCATAATTGAGACATTTTGCCTCCATTAGGTTTTGTGTTTAGAACAAAAGCAGTCAAGCAGCGTATAATACTTATTCACACAAGAACCCACCAGCAGACACCATCTACTGCCATTATTTCTGAAAGATTTCAGCACTGTGTGCTTCTGACAGTATTAAAATCACCGATTGATGTGAAAGAAGGCAACTCGCTGAGAGATGGAAACGCTGAGCAAGAACCAGATTAATTTATAGAAATATTAATGTTCAGATTTATTAGGAAATTACAGGATTTATGGATCTGGAAGTATTGGACTTTTGTCAAAAGTTTTAATTGATGCTTTGCTAAGCTCCGCCCCTCATGAGAACTGTTGCTCAGAGGATTTTCATTAACAGTGAGATTTTCAGTAAAACATGACCAATTAAATGGATTTTATTCAAAATACATCATACTTTCATAGAAAGATCAACAGCCTGTCAGATAATATAGTGGGCAGCAACAGTTGCTAAGGGAGGATATGATGGTGACATTTTAATAGCAAAAGCGATGTAAAAAAAACATGACAAAATCAGACCTCTAAACACTGAGAATACTCTACAGTCATCTCATCTCGAGTTCAACAGGACGTCCTGTCTAAAAACACGTTACACTCTCAGCCCGCCTCCACTTGCCTCAACCTGTCAATCACTCTGACATCCCTCCCCCTCAGCTGACAGACAGATATACACACACAAACACTCTCTCTCTCACACACACACACACACATTCCCTCCCTCTCTTTCTCTCTCTCTCTCACACACACACCCTCTCCCTCTCTCTCTCTCTCACACACACACACCCACCCACACACACACACCCGCTCTCTCTCTCTCTCTCTCTCTCTCTCTCACACACACACACACACACACCTCTCTCTCTCTCTCTCTCTCTCTCTCTCTCTCTCTCTCACACACACACACAGTTGGCAGGAGTATGAAGGTGACAGTATTGTGTCTACAAGGTCAAATTCAAAGCAGCTGATATCGGTCTGACAGGATGAACATCTGACAACCACCACCTCAGACTATCTCCATCTAACCCATAATTGTTTTTTATACCATTGTATGAGTTATAGAAATACAGGTAGAACATTTGCGGGGCGATCTGCACTAAAATAGTCTGGTGGAAACACACATATTAAACTGCAATCTTAAGTGTGTAAGGAAGGTGGGACTGTGTTTTTAATCAAGCCGATGTCCTGGCTTCAATTCCCCAATTATCCCCACTTTATCCCATCCTGTCTCCACTCTTAATATTTATGTTAATACCATTTAAAATAATAAATAAAAATCAATTTGAAG
Source organism: Xyrauchen texanus (assembly GCF_025860055.1). Classification (NCBI taxonomy): domain Eukaryota; kingdom Metazoa; phylum Chordata; class Actinopteri; order Cypriniformes; family Catostomidae; genus Xyrauchen; species Xyrauchen texanus. The sequence goes on along the minus strand of NC_068277.1, from coordinate 1,269,389 downwards.
GTTTATTTTTTGAATGTGTTGGGAAGTTGAGAGAAAGGTTTGATGTGGGTAAATTAACCCATGCCTTTACTCTAGTAATATTGTAGTGTCCATGCAATAACAATGGGTTAGGGTTAGGTTAGGTTAGGTTAGGGGGTTAGGGTTAGGTTTAGGGGGTTGGTGTAGTGTGTCTGTACACACTGCAGTGATGAAACTATCATGTATGGGTTAGGGTTAGGTTAGGTTTGGGGGTTAGGGTTAGGTTTAGGGGGTTGGTGTAGTGTGTCTGTACACACTGCAGTGATGAAACTATCATGTATGGGTTAGGGTTAGGTTAGGTTTGGGGGTTAGGGTTAGGTTTAGGGGGTTGGTGTAGTGTGTCTGTACACACTGCAGTGATGAAACTATCATGTATGGGTTAGGTTTAGGTTAGGGGGTTAGGTTAAGGGAGTTGGTGAAGTGTGTCTGTACACACAGCAGTAATTAAACTATCATGTATGGGTTAGGGGGGTTGGGGTTAGGTTTGGTAGTTAGATTAGGTTTGGGGGTTAGGTTTGGGGGGTTGGTGTAGTGTGTCTGTACACACTGCAGTGATGAAACTATCATGTATGGGTTAGGGGGTTAGGTTTAGGTTAGGGTTATGGCTCCTACACAGTACACGACTTTCAAAGACGTTGGATCGTGGTACCGTTCATATTACAAAACTGTCTGTCTTGTCACTGAAGTCGTAGCGTTTTCAAATTACACAAGGAATCCATGACAGGGGTGAACACATTACAAAACATGTCACTACTGACGAAACCCTGACGACTCTGCCTGGACCCCAAATTACAACAGAGTACACGCGATAAGTGATACGATACTGTATAAGAAAACAAATGCATGATCACATGTTATGTATCTCAGAATAAGATGTGTATGTTTTTAATGGCCTCAATGCATTATATATTTTATTTGGTTACAATATGAAAAAGTACCTCCTACTGACAAATCTACCGGTCCAATAGAATTGTCAATTTCTCTTTAACTATTCTCTTTCTCACCCGGTTGTGCTACAGTTCAGAGGAAACATCAAATAGTCACTGGTGCTCTTGCCAATGTTCCACTAATCGTTCCTCCATTTCTTCGGTCCAATGAGACTTTCTTGATACCGCGCATGCTAGTTGATGTTCTGTTGCAGGTACATCAGGACTCCTCCCACTGAAACTTCCCGTGCCCCGTTTCTTGCTCTCTCATTGGCTGTAGGTCAACGCTGCAGTTGCATTCAGTCAAAACATATTTCACATTGCAAGATTTGGAGTCGCAGATAGGTCCAGATATTAAACATCCTAGATATCTCGCTGACATCGGCGATGCATCGGCGCTTCTCTCAGATCGCGTCTTTGATAGTTCATACATTGCAATCGTTGATTATGGGAACGAGCTCTGATTTGTCTATGATTTCAGGCCTTTGTCAGCGATCTCCACAAAACTGTTGGTGAGCAAAAATCTGGCTTAAAATCTTGTAGTGCAAACTTGGCATTAGGGGGTTAGGTTAGGGTTAGTTTAGAATGCAAATATCCTCTTCCATATTAATAACATAATAGACAGTCTCAGATTGGATATTGTGACACATAACTGATTATTATTTGACTTGGTTTACTTTATTACCACATCTGACCTTCATTTTGACCGTTCATGTGTGCAGCCGCATTTACAGCGAACGCTCCTTTTCTGATCTCTCAGTTTCTCTGCTCAAGCATGACAATCAGCAGCATTAGCATAAGCATAAGGAACAGGACATGCATTAAAATCATCATGTGAGCATTTAAAAGCAGCCGTGTGTTAGTCAAACAGGTTTCGAACTGGTCTCAGAACAGTTCAAAAGGCACCTTATTTTCACCCCAACTCCATCTACAGTCTCCAAAATTGTCTCTTTCAGATGCAGCTGACAAAACACACACAATGTCTTGCTCTGCATTTTTATCTAGTTAATGTATGTTTGATGATATGTCATACAATAACTAAAACATACACACAGTACATTAGTATGTCTGGATGATGACTTTAATCTCAACACAAAGCATAACAAAGTTTAGGAGGAGCAGGTTCATTTAATTCGACCAATCACACAGCCAGAGGAAGCATATATAAACAGATGCTTAAATACTTGTGACTATTCCTCCAGCATCCCCCCATCACCCCAACTCCACCCATCTATTCATTAATAATTCAAGTCCGGGGGGTTTCGGAGAATGAGCCAAACATGTTGAAACTACCTACATGGCAAGATCACATTAATTTGCAAACTACTGTAAAGTATCATTAGGTCACTAATCTGAATAACCATTTCCAGTATGTTGTTTTCTGAATGTTAGACCAAGTCCGCGTTAATCCATTTCAGTTTCCTAACATCGCCATTTGTCATAGTATACAGTAAAGGAGACGGTGATAGAAAACGCAGATCTAGTGTAAATGTAGCAAAATAATTGTGTTTGACTGGAACAGATTAGTGTGGATGTGAGAACAATGAAACATTATTGATGCCTTGTCCACACTGATACGATTTCATTTAAAAAAAAACGCATCTTTTTCTCTCCATTTTGTCCTTCTATCCACACTGAGACACCGTTTTTATCAGTGAAAATGTCGCTTTTTGAGAACGCACTCCAAAGGGGATACTGTTTGAAAATGCTGTTTTGGTGTTGTAGTGTGGACTGTGAAAACGGATGCATTTGAAAACGATGATGCATTCAAGATGGCGGCCCGTGTTATAGCGGCACACTTGTGTCTGAAAAATTATTTGTTAAAAAATAAATGTCACTTTGTGTAACCTTCATATTGCGTTCCTTCAAAGGCGGCGGGAAGTTTACTCGGAATTGGTGTCCGGCGTTTCAGACCGTACATGCAGCGGGGATTTCCCACACGCGCAGTGACACGATTTAAGCGTTTTCATACGTTTCAGTGTGGATGAGCAACTTTTGAAAAACGTGTGAAAATGTTAGTGTGGACAGAGTGTTTTGAAACAAAAACGCAGTTTTCAAATGTATCCGGATTAATGTAGACGTAGCCTGAGACCCGCTAAAGATCCAGCGCTCAACATTTGACCATCACAAGACTCATTTTACATTTATTTGTCAATCTTACATTTTAGTTGTTGGCAGAATTTACACTTATTGCACACATGCAAGAGAGTTAATTTGTTGTCTAATATTATGTGTTTTAATTGCTAATGTGAGCACGGATCAACCCTCACACACACACACAAACACACACACACACACACACACACACACACACACACCTGTTCATTTCACACTGAAGAAATAAAATGATTTGTCTGATTTGAGCTTTTTTTAACAAGTGACGAGTGCTGAAAATGTGCTCACAAGTCATACTCGTCATTTTCAATCATTCACAATCTATTTCTTAATCTACCTCCTAAAAAAAAAAACATTTGGAAACTCCATTGAAACTCATTCTGTGAAATCTCATGACTAAAATCATGTCTGCATGCTATATAAACCTTTAGTCATTGTTGTGTTTGCATGTGTAATTAGTTCTTATGTACAATTATTATCTTTTATTTGTTTGGAGATGTTTTTGGACACTATGATCAATTACAGTGGGTACGGAAAGTATTCAGACCCCCTTACATTTTTCACTCTGTTATATTGCAGCCTTTTGCTAAAATCATTTAAGTTCATTTTTTTCCTCATTATTGTACACACAGCACCCCCATATTGACAGAAAAACACAGAATTGTTGACATTTTTGCACATTTATTAAAAAAGAAAAACTGAAATATCACATGGTCCTAAGTATTCAGACCCTTTGTTCAGTATTTAGTAGAAGCACCCTTTTGATCTAATACAGCCATGAGTCTTTTTGGGAAAGATGCAACAAGTTTTTCACATCTGGATTTGGGTATCCTCTGCCATTCCTCCTTGCAGATCCTCTCCAGTTCTGTCAGGTTGGATGGTAAACGTTGGTGGACAGCCATTTTCAGGTCTCTCCAGAGATGCCCAATTGGGTTTAAGTCAGGGCTCTGGCTGGGCCATTCAAGAACAGTCACGGAGTTGTTGTGAAGCCACTCCTTCGTTTAGGGTCATTGTCTTGTTGGAATGTGAACCTTCGGCCCAGTCTGAGGTCCAGAGCACTCTGGAGAAGGTTTTCGTCCAGGATATCCCTGTACTTGGCCGCATTCATCTTTCCCTTGATTGCAACCAGTCGTCCTGTCCCTGCAGCTGAAAAACACCCCCACAGCATGATGCTGCCACCACCATGCTTCACTGTTGAGACTGTATTGGACAGGTGATGAGCAGTGCCTGGTTTTCTCCACACATACCACTTAGAATTAAGGCCAAAAAGTTCTATCTTGGTCTCATCAGACCAGAGAATCTTATTTATCACCATCTTGGAGTCCTTCAGGTGTTTTTAGCAAACTCCATGCAGGCTTTCATGTGTCTTGCACTGAGGAGAGGCTTCCGTCGGGCCACTCTGCCATAAAGCCCCAACTGGTGGATGGCTGCAGTGATGGTTGACTTACTACAACTTTCTCCCAGCTCCCGACTGCATCTCTGGAGCTCAGCCACAGTGATCTTTGGGTTCTTTTTACCTCTCTCACCAAGGCTCTTCTCCCCGATAGCTCAGTTTGGCCGGACGGCCAGCTCTAGGAAGGGTTCTGGTCGTCCCAAACGTCTTCCATTTAAGGATTATGGAGGCCACTGTGCTCTTATGAACCTTAAGGGCAGCAGAATTTTTTTGTAACCTTGGCCAGATCTGTGCCTTGCCACAATTCTGTCTCTGAGCTCTTCAGGCAGTTCCTTTGACCTCATGATTCTCATTTGCTCTGACATGCACTGTGAGCTGTAAGGTCTTATATAGACAGGTGTGTGGCTTTCCTAATCAAGTCCAATCAGTATAATCAAACACAGCTGGACTCAATTGAAGGTGTAGAACCATCTCAAGGATGATCAGAAGAAATGAACAGCACCTGAGTTAAATATATGAGTGTCACAGCAAAGGGTCTGAATACTTAGGACCATGTGATATTTCAGTTTTTCTTTTTTAATAAATGTGCTAAAAATGTCAACAATTCTGTGTTTTTCTGTCAATATGGGGTGCTGTGTGTACAATAATGAGGAAAAAAATGAACTTAAATGATTTTAGCAAATGGCTGCAATATAACAAAGAGTGAAAAATTTAAGGGGGTCTGAATACTTTCCGTACCCACTGTATATTTGTAATGTTGTAACTTTTGATCGTTTTGTTGTTTTAACACATATCTATTCTCTGATACAGTTGACATGATTGGGAACAAAACAGTTTTTCAGAGCCACATTATTCACACCCAGAGATATATCATGACAAATCAGAAAGAAATTAAAAGTACATTTTTGGCTAAATTTATTTGTGTTATTTTTCAACAGTTTCCTAGACTGAGAGTCTCATAATTTACATCATTAAAAAAATGTAAATGCTTTCTTTAAAATAATACCAAACAATTGACCTCCTTGTTTGTTTTGTCGAGTTATAAGCCTTTAATTTTGTGTATGCCCCTGATACATTAAATCTTTAGAAACACCCTCAGAGCTTAAAGGGTTAGCCAATAAAATATCAAATTTGATTCTGACCTGTCTGCCTTATAAATTTCCCATGTTTTCAATTCACCCAAAATCTACAATTGTGTCCCACTACGGTGTGAATGCTCTCGATCTCGTAATACAGATGCCTACAGAAACACATGCAGCTTGACCTTTGACCCACTGTTGTCTACATCTCACAGGGATCAGTCAGCAGCACTTATCTGTGTCATTGTGTCCTTGAGTAAGACACTTAACTCCAGGTTTCTCCGGGGGGATTGTCCCTGTAATAAGTGCACTGTAAGTCTCTTTGGATAAAAGCGTCTGCCAAATGCACAAATGTAAATGTGAAAGATCACTCCTCTGTAAAGCTGGACCTGTCATTGCAAAGACAGACTTTGCGTATATGCAAATTGCCAGTTAATCAATGAAATTATTTGAACTTTGAGCGCTGCGTTCACAACGCTGTAAAGAAGTGCAACGCTGACGCTTCAAGCACATTTAGGATCATCTTGGCATTAAAGCGTGCTGTCTTGCGTCTTTAATTCTCAACAGTGTCCTGATCATTGCCATTAACTTGACTTGTGATCTTTAATGAAAGTTGGTTTGGAGATAAAACATCTGCTGCAAACAGAAACAGAGACAGCTGCATGATAAATGGCAGTATATTGTGGTGTAATAGAGATATAACGGGACAAAATACAGAAGCTAAATTTACGGTACAAGTGTGAAATGACCTAATCGATCGCCGTCTTCATTTATTCACCTCTCTTCATCAACAGCCAGAGAGATGAACACACAATTACTGTGTCATAATGCATAATAACATGCTTCTGCATTTCATCACCAAAACACACATTTGACATTCCCAGATGAAATGTTAATAAATCATTTATGATCAAGTATTAGTCGATTCTAATTTGATCGATTAAGCTTATTGATCATTGATTCATCACTTTCAGCACAAAAGCATTCAGTAATTATATGCCAGCAGAAAAGACAGTTTATCCAGTCATCCGCCACACGTCACGTCAATGCCATCATGAAGATCTGTAGATGAACATTACATTTACTGCAGAAATCCAGATAGTACATTAGATTTGAGTTTCAAGTGGTTCACCAATTATAGTTTATCATCGTTATTATTAATGATTCATCGTTTTTCATCCAATAAAATGAACGAAAGTCGATTTAGAAAATCGAGTAAATGATGACAGAATATTTTATTTATGGGATCACTTTTCCATTGAAGGAATATTTTGTTAATCTCAATCAACAGCATGTGTCATAATGTTGATTACCACAAATATTTATTTTGACTCTTTAATAAAAGCACAAATGTGTGTTCCAGTGAGACACTTCCAATGCAAGTCAATGGGGTTTAATCTGGAAACATTAAATACTGTTTCAAAAGTACAGACACAAGACATGAACAATATGTGTGTTAACATGATTTTACTGTCATTAAATCACACACTAACCACATCTGTGTGAAGATATAGACAGTTTTACAGCTTCACTGCCATGTAAACCCTAAAATAATCATATATATATCATACTCATGATTGTGGTTTGTTTGACAGAAGACACTTGTAAGTTTGTTGCTCAGATGTCATGAAGATTTACTTTAATAAAAGCTCAAATTTATAGGAATTGGTCTTGAAATATATTTGTATGAAATTATAATTGACACTGACCTTAAAAGTGTATAGAGACTCAAGTCTGTTAGAGTCAAAATCGGAGGATGATAACTTCAAGAGATTTATTAAACATTAAGACCATGCCATGTGTGTTTTTGTTTATTTAGATTTAAAAAAGGAATAAAATCTACTCAAATACACAAACATTAAGTCCATTCATCCTGTTTATTTCATGTGTTTGTCTGCAGTCTGTCAAACCGAAAACATATTGATGTGCCTCTTATTATTATTATCCTTTTGTCTATATTCTGTCCATTGCCAAATCTCTTCTGTCTCCCACAGTAACACCCAACACTCATCTTTACAGTTGCATAAAATCTCTATAAGGAAAATAAAAACTTTCACACAGATTATTTTCACAAAATACAATCAAAGAGTCTAACACATGCATAAAACGGCCATGGTTAGCATGTTAGCTAGCATTAGCGCTATGAATGCAGCATTTAAACAAGTTCCACATAATATATTTCATATATGTTTCTTTCCATTATCACAGAGTTATTATAACAGGTTCTTATACTGATCTTAGAGTCTGATGCTAATAACAGGTTTAGTGACAGATGCAAAACTATTGAAGTATACAGACATCAAACATACGAACCAAAACTTTTGATAATCATCTACTTATTCATAACATCTCTCATCAGTCTACAGACTTACTATTACATCCGATCACATGACAGGCATATCACAGCAGAACACGTTATTACATCAGTAAGTTTCATATAATTCTTCATACTCGCAAGCACGCACACACTCACGCACTCACACACACATTCACACACACACTCACACACAAGAGCTCCAGTGTCCGTCTCAACATCTCTACCACATGTGTGTGTGAAATGTCAAACAGGTGTTTGATATCTGCTGAGTGAGATGATTGGATAAAAACTCTTACAGGTTCAATCTGATTGGTGGGAGGATTGTTGACCCTGACAGACAACAGCCAATGAAATCTCCTCTACAGCTGAAACTCATGATGATAAACTAGCAAACCAAATGTCCAAATGATGTCAGCTGATCATTTCACAGTTGTATTGACAGAAGAACTCAAGGATCGTTCATTAGACAACAAAGATTTTTTTTTCCCAATTACTTCAGATTCCTCCATTTGTCACGTTTCACATTCAGATGGAACTCATTAATTCATTTGATTCACTTGTGTACTTCATTTGTTATGCACACACAAATTCAGTGAGTAAAACAAATGATTCATGATTTCTGCTGGTCAATTTTACTAAATGAGTTTTTTGGTCATTAAAACGGTACCAGAGGCTCCAAGAGCAATGAACTGTGGGTAATACATCAGTAAAGTCAAGAAGCCGATGACAGGAAATGAGTAAAAGAGGTCACACAGCAACACTGCAAAGCCTTATTGAACTAGTCCACCATAAAACCCTCCATGTGCAAACAATAAGAACTATAATTACTACAACTAATACTGATAATGAAGTATACAATCAAGATCTTGTTCATTAAAAAAGAACAAGTGGTAATGGCGAATTGGGAGTGTTTCTTAGTAAAGATAGTGAGCGATGAAGTTAACCTCTTCCTACAGGGGTCACAGATTGAATTTAGCTCAAGACAAAACAACATGGATTACATCTGGAGAAGACAAGAGCTGCTGCACTCCAGTTCTCAAGATGCAAACTCAACTTCACACTAATGCAGTTCAGAGACCGTCTACAGCGATTAATGGCAAGAACATGTACTTTTAAAAGCCATTATTGTTAAAAAGCAGAAGCTGAAATTCCATGTTATTTGTTGTGAAAACTATTAGATGTGTTAGATCAGGGTTGCCAAATCTCTTAACACACTTTCCGGCTCGGTCGCACGCTCTCACACCACCAGAAGTAAATCAAGACAATGTAGAAAAAAAAAAACTAATCTGTTTTAGGATTTTTCCATTAGCATGAGACTTGAATTTTACAATGTCAATTACAATGTAGAATTAAAGGGTTAAAAGTCTGGAACTCGTGAATTATGGACACATTTATTGACAGTTTTCCTGCGGTTTAAAATTATGTCATTGACTAACACATCTTTGCCCTCAGACATTTCATTCACATCATGATTTACGTTAAATAATTTACAATAAGAACCCATTCAGTAACTTTCGTTAATACGTTAATATCCCGAACTAACAATGAACAATATATTTTAGAGCATTTATTAATCGTATTAAAGGAGAACAATATTAACAAATTGAATACTTTAGTAAAATGTTAACAAATTATTAAAAGAAAAACATTTTCAGTAGAAGCACTGTCCCAACTCAGTAAAAGTGGTCTACTCATGGGTAAAGTCAGAATATCAGAACTAGCCCTGTAGCCCAAACACAGAAGCTGCTAATCTAGGGGTAACCATTGATAAGCAACTCAGTTTCACAGACCACATCTCAAAGACTGCAAGATCATGTAGATTTACATTCTACAATATCAGGAAGATAAGACCCTTCCTCTCTGTACATGCCACACAACTGCTCGTTCAGTCCCTTGTCATAACTAGACTGGACTACTGTAACGCTCTCATTGCAGAACTCCTGCATGTGCTATTACACCTCTGCAAATGACCCAGAATGCAGCAGCACATCTGGTCTTTAATGAACATAAGAGAGCACATGTTACACCACTCTTTGTCTCTCTCCACTGGCTGCTGGTTCATGCACGTATGAAATTCAAGGCTCTGATGCAGAACAGTCTCTTGATCTGCTCCAGCATACCTAAAATCATTTATGCAGAACTACACTCCTGCCAGAAGCCAGCGGTCAGCTAATGAGCTTCACCTTGTTGTACCAACACAAAGAGGCCCCAAAACACTTTCCTGGATTTTTGGTTTCACTGTACCTCATTGGTGGAATGACTTCCCAACTCCATCCGTGAAGCTGTCTCACTTTCTGTCTTCAAAAAACAGCTAAAAACACATCTTTTCCATGAGCACTTAACTAAAAAATAAATACAAATTATATATATTCTTGTTGCACTTTAATCGGTTTTGGATACTATTCTGATGCTAGTGAAACTTTGCTCTCCTTAAGATGATTCACTCATGATTATTCCTCTTTTGTATGTTGCTTTAGATAAAAGCATCTGCCAAATGAATACATGTAAGTGTAAATAGTGGTCGATCAACATATCGCAAGGTCTTTTTAATTATCGCATCGGCTGATAAAATTTCCCGTTTGCTGATTTGTTTTTTGAGGGTGTAGGAAACCTCCTGCTTGCATGTGAAGCGACTGACACATGTAAATGACCAGTGACGGTTTGTTTTGTTGTTACGTGTCATCATGTTGCTACAATAAATGACCGATGTGCAGCACAGGGTCATTTAAATGGTTTGAGCTCATAACGTTAAAATGTTCATCTGTTTCATTCTCCCTCTTTCTCCTCAACAGTCCCGGTTACATTTAATGGTCTTGTCTGATTATAAAAGGCAAATATCAATAAAATCATATACCATCTGCAAATATACGATATCTTGTTTAAACAGATGTAATACACAAACCTCCCAAAACTTGAGCAGGTCCTGAGGAGGGCTCATTTATTTACCTCTAAAGCACATATTCTATCAGCCTCGCCTCAACTTTATTATATAATGATAAAAGGCATAAATCAATAAATCTTGTATTATATACCACCTGCAAACATGCAGATATCTCATTTAAACCCATGTGTGTCGAGGAGGAGGGCGTGGCGGGTCGTGAGGACGCACACCCAGCGCAGAATCATCCAAACCATCCTGGAGGGGGATCAGGATGAGTCGGAGACGCCAGTTAGAGAGCATCACACTTTATTAGCCTCAGACAAGGCCTGCATTTTATACTTCTCTTAATAACACACTGGCAACTGACTATCAACCAACTGACTATCAACCACACTTCATATTCATTTCCACTGAATACATGGAAGGGGGCAGTGTATTTTTATAGCATACAGTCTTCTGACAGCGTATACTAATATATATATATATACACACACACACACACACACACACATACATGCATATACATACACATATACACACACACACAAACAATCTTCTTATTTTGCATATGCTGTACATTGTATATTATTAGGTGTATTTTGTGTTGTATAACAGATATGTAAATTGTGTTGTGTGTAAATCAGATGTTTATTGTAATTTTCATACTGTTATGTTGCTCGGAGCTGCACCCACTGTTGCACTTGTGTATATGGTTGAGTGACGATAAACAGATTTGATGTTTGATTTTGATGCACATGTCTGTGTGTGTGCTCCTATGTTTCATTGTATGGTTTAAATTAGAGTTTGAAATGAAATGTTCTGTTGATTTTTCACTCCGGTTCCTGTTTCCTCCTCGGTAGGGAAGGCAGAGTCTACCACAAGATGTAACACACAAACCTCAGGAAAGTAAGTACTAAATAAGAGTTTATAATTTTTTTTGAACATTTTATGATTGTTAACTACTATATTAAGTTTTGTGATATTTCGGCATTATAACAGCCACCCTTCTCTCTCTGGATATCATCATCAAAAAAATCCCATATCGGTCGACCATTAAATGTAAATGTAGGTGCAAAGTCCCAATTGTAACTGATTGTGTTCCTAATATATATATATATATTCTTCTGCTGAAAGACTATGGCAGCCCACAGAGCTATGCATTTGAAAGTTATGAAATTTGGCACACAGATAGAAGCCACTCTCAAGTAACTGACCCAACTTTGTTGTCCCTCACTCAAACCCTCAGTTCATAGTTGCACTTATGTTTTGGCCTATAACTCCTAGAAACAAAATAATTTTTTACCTCTGCAATATTTCCTGCTGGTGCATGACCCAAGAAATCATTGTTTTTCTACTTCACTCAATTTTCCAGTTTAAATTTGTTTTTAACTCCTCCTCGACCGTATGTCCGATTCACTCTAAATATTGCACATAACATCTAGAAATACTCACGACAAGGTTATGAGATTTATTATGATAGACCAAACTGTTGATAAACAACGAATGAACATGAGTACACCAAAATGGACATGAGGCTCTATCTTCACAACGCTTCACCGAATGGATCCTTTTCAAAGACCCATGATGTGTTGTTCTTTAACAATGTAAATGTAGCAAACTTTATATTTAAAAAATATTTTGTGAAAATTTATAACATTGTACTATGTATTATATTATTTTGGAATAGGTTTAAAAAAAAAGTTACCACAGCTATGATGAGGCTTCTAACAGCTGCTGTGGGAGCGCTGTATATTTTAATCATCTTGAAAGCATAATTGTTCATTTTTCATTCTCATTTCATTGGACTCAAGATGGCGCCGAGTATGGCTGCTGCGTTTCGAGCTCCGACACAACACTGCAGTTTATTGTTTGTTTTGTATACAGTTTTATGTTTTTTTTGTCTTGGATGTTATTGTATACGTCAGACAAATGCTTTTGGACATTGGTTCTGCAATTACACACCAAAAAGCGGACTTCAAATTCCTCAATGCCGACCCACTGTTTACAAACACGCCAGCGGAGACCTTTGGGGAAAAAGAGCCGGCAGAGTACACAGCCCCATCACCATTAATGGAGCACCGGTGGAGAGAGTCAGCAGCTTAAAGTTCCTCAGTGTCCACATTACTGAGGAACTCACATGGTCCGTCCACACTGAGGTCGTTGTGAAGAAGGCTCACCAGCGCCTCTTCTTCCTGAGACGGCTGAGGAAGTTTGGAATGAACCACCACATCCTCACACGGTTCTACACCAGCACTGTAGAGAGCATCCTGACTGGCTGCATCACCGCCTGGTACGGCAATAGCACCGCCCACAACTGCAAAGCCCTGCAAAGGGTGGTGCGAACTGCCAGACACATCATCGGAGGTGAGCTTCCCTCCCTCCAGGACATATATACCAGGCGGTGTGTGAAAAAAGCTCGGAGGATCATCAGAGACTCCAGCCACCCGAGTCATGGGCTGTTCTCACTGCTACCATCAGGCAGGCGGTATCGCAGCATCAGGACCCGCACCAGCCGATTACATGACAGCTTCTTCCCCCAAGCAATCAGACTTTTGAACACTTGATCTATCAGGATCAATATACATCAGCACTGCACTTTATTAATCTTATATCTCACACTGGACTGTCATAATTATATTCTCCACAATACATCTACTGTATATGTGGAGATGTGTATTCTATATGTGTGTATTGTCTACTGTACATTGTATATAATTATTGTGTTGTGTAAGTAGGTGTACATTTGATATGTAAATTGTTGTTGTGTAAGTATGTTGTTTATTGTAATTGGTATATGTCTCGTCACTGTCATGACTGCCATCTTGCTCGGAACTGCACACAAGAATTTCACCTACTGTTGCACTTGTGTACATGGTCGTGTGAAAATAAAGTGATTTGATTTGATTTCTTTTGCTGTTTGAGCAAACAGGTGAGAAAAAAGAAAATTTGAGGGTACAGCTCAGGTCATGCTTGAATCAGCGTCAAATCAGCGTTTCGGCAATGTGCCACCTAGTAGTCAGTAGATATACAAATTTATATATTTGAATAGTTCTGAATAGTTTGGAGACGTATGTTACCCCATTTTCCTATGTCCACCATTTTGGGTGTTCGCCATTTAGAATTTTGACTTTAATTGCTGTAGATTACAAACTCTTCGGCATATCATTAAAAAATTTGGTATGTGTCATTTGGGCCATGTCCTAAAGGTACTTAAGATTGGTGAAAGCGTCACTTAGTGGTCAAAAGAAACAAATAAATTGTTATAACTTGATTAATTTGGCCTATTCTCACAAGACTTGTATTGTTAGCTCCCTTGGGTCATGCAGAGTATGTGGATATAAATTTGCCATGGTTGGCCATACTTCATGTTCGAAGCATTTTTATTACAAACTCCTCTTTAAAGGGGAGTCCAATTTTCAGGAAGTTTTGCATGTATCATTAAGAAAAGCTCATGACAAACTTTTTGATGGACCAAACTGTTCTCATTTAACACATCAATGAATATAATAGCAAGATGCTAATAAGGATCTGAATGCTGTTTCTCTTAATCTTTTGGTGAATTAACACAAAACATTATATATGACTTTGTGGCATAGCTCTTAAAATGCCATATACATTTGGTGACAGTGCCACCTATCGGTCAAAGGTTAAGCATTTGTACAACACTATAAGAGAGGTCAAAAGAGACAGATTTGTATATATAGTCATTTCCCCATATCTGATGAGATTTTTAGGGAAGTCGTATGTAGTACTCAAGTAAACACCACTGGTGTGAATCTACACAACACCTATCTCAGCATTTTGGGGCTCAGCGCACTGTAGCCCCTTATTAGAAAATGCGTCATTAGCATAATGAGATGCAAATTAATCATATTTTTTATCAAAGCAAAGCATTTAACATCATCAAGAACAATACACAGATCTTAGAAATATCATAACTGTTTGCTGTAATCTGTAACTGAGACTAAAGGGCTCACAGAATACACCTGTACGTAATCTTTATTTTACAGTCAACAATTAAAAGGGAGATGGGTCACCAGTTTACAGTGATGTTTAGAAAGAAAAGTAATGCAACGTGGATCAAATAAACAGAGTTGATTTGATTCAGCATCTCTATACTGAGAGGTGACAGCAAATGTGTAGAGTTTTTACTCTCTCGAGTGTGCGTGAGAGACTGTGTGTGTGCGTTTGATATTGGAGTGTGTGTTTACATTCACATTAGATTTATGTCGGAGAGTGCAGTTAAAACACAAGAGGCCTGAAAACAGCCGCAGTGTGACACGGACAGAGAGAGACTGAACTGAGTTGGCACACTTTAAATATAGGCAGATTTACGACACAACTGATGAACTGATCATCTACACACACGCGCAAACGCACACACAAACACAGAGCAAGAGAGAGAGAGAGAGAGAGAGAGAGAGAGAGAGAGATGTTAGCACTGTAGGTAGATGAATAGCTCAGAGCGGTTCCGACTCAAAATGGATTGCACACCAATACTTTTATATTTAGTGAATAATAACATAAAAATTAGTCTGTTCCATCCACAAACTATCATATGGCTTTAGTGTTTAGTACACCTACAGCAAAGCATCAACAGCTTTTCCAGAAAGTAAGCACTCACTGCTGCTCTCTCGACCTTTGAGACAGTGTGCACACCTCATGACTGCGTGACCAGATTTCAATCCAGTTTGGAATTTATCAATGCACACAAGAAGTGCGATGGACTGGCGACCTGTCCAGGGTGTCCCCCGCCTTTCGCCCAATGTTAGCTGGGATAGGCTCCAGCCCCCCGCGACCCTGTACACAGGATAAGCGGTTGACGGATGGATGGATGGATGGACACAAGAAGTGCCCTATAATTTCCGCAATGTGGAAATCATAGATGGAATTGCAGAACTCCGTCATAAAAATGGAATTAACTATAAAACATGGAATGCCAAATCATTTGACATTTTTGGCATAAAACAAATGTTTGAAGCCATTAATAATAAAATTAAATAAAACAGATTTGATAATGCATGTTGAAAATCAATTGTTCTATTTTCAATTGATTAAAGTTTTTCATTTTATTAGAAACCCTTTTGCTGATAAAGTGTAATTAAAATGTCAAATACAGAATTCACAAAGAATTTATAAAACATAACACTGAGTTTACAGGGTACTAGAGGAGCGTCATGACAGGCTCACACTGCGAGGATTTCACAGACTTGATCACAGTGTGACGAGCTTCAGTCCTAAAGTGCACACTTGACTTCATCTATTTGTTTCATAGGCAGTTTCATTTGATATTGATTAAGAAATCAAGATGACTTAACTACCAACCAAAAGTCAAACCTCTTTTCCTCTGTATTCCTGTGACCAAAAATACAACACATTTATAAAATTATAAACAGAAGTATTCAGAATGACAGCAGTATTAAGATTGAGGCGTGCGTGGATGCAGCGGCACAGAGCTCTCCATGTACATGCCATTTTTTTCCCTTTAATTCAAAATGCAGCAGCCAGAGTGCTGACTAGACCCAAGAAATATGATCATATTAGCCCCATTTTATCATCATTACATTGGCTACCTGTTAAATTCCGTATTAATTAGAATATTCTGTTATACATTTACATTTATGCATTTGGCAGATGCTTTTATCCAAAGTGACTTACAGTGCACTTATTACAGGGACAATCCCCCCGGAGCAACCTGGAGTTAAGTGTCTTACTCAAGGACACAATGGTGGTGACTGTGGGGATCGAACCAGCGACCTTCTGATGAACAGTTACGTGCTTTAGCCCACAACGCCACCATTACTCCAGGTATACATATAAAGCTTTGAATGGTCTAGCTCCGCAGTACTTAAGTGACATTCTACCAATATATATTGGAACATATATATATATATATATATATATATATATATATATATATATATATATATATATATATATTCAAATCACATTAATTACAAATCACACAATTCTGGTCTGTTAATAGCTCCTAGAATATCAAAATCCACTAGAGGAGGAATATCCTTTTCATATTTGGCTCCTAAACTATGGAATAGTTTCCCTAACACTGTTCGGGACACACACACTCAGTTTAAGTCTAGACTAAAAACTCATCTATTTACCAGACCTACACCTAATTTATCCTCCAACCCACAATTAGGTGGGTTTTAGTTTAGTCTGCCAGAGCCAGAAACATCCATCATGATCTATATCTATGCAATATATTAAATGGCATCTACACTAATATTATTCCATTTGTTTCCCTGTCTCAACAGGACAGATCCAGCTCCATTCTTGCTTGGTGTTGGACTCCACTGAAATTTGTCTCTGTGTGAAGACTAAATGCAGCCGGTGCCAGCCAGACATCACTTCACTCTATTACAATGGACTTTGTATATCTTCAAGATGGTGCCAAGTATGGCTGCCACGCTGCGAGCACCGATTTCTCTTAATAACACACTGACAACACTTTGTATTTATTTCCACTGATTACATGGGGGTATACGGTATTGTATACAGTCTTATTTTGTGCATACCATTTATTGTTTTTATTGTATACGGTCTTCTGACAGCGTATACTATTGTATATTGTGGCGGAGTGTGCATATACTGTAAGCAATGACTGGCAAGCCTCCAGTTATTATTGAACAATTTTACTCACAGGATTTATTTATAACTCTGAAGTGCAGACCTTTCCATCTGCCAAGGGAATTTACAATAGTGTTTCTCACTGCAGTTTGCATCCCTCCACAAGCTAATGCTAAGTTAGCACTGGCTAAACTGCACAATGTTACAAGCGGAATGCAAAACTCTCACCAACCTTAAAACTGTGCTCCCCAAATTCTATCAGTATGTTGATTTCCCAACCAGAAATATCATGCTGGACCATATCTACAGTAATGTAGCAAATACCTACAAAGCATCACCTTACCCCCACCTCGGCCGGTACTTTGTTCCTGACCCATCATACAAACCTCTCGTTGCCAGGTCAAAGCCCACTGTGCAGACTGTCAAGAGTCCGGCCAGAGGAAACCACAACTAAACACTACTTCAAATGGAAAGCTACAACCACACAGACCTAAATACCTATGCCTCCTCTGTTTTAGCCTACATTCACTTCTGTATGGGCAATGTTACGAGTATTCGCACATTCCCCAAACAGAAACCTTGGATGAGATATTCAAAACCTGATTTAGGTACGTGACAATGCTTTCTGTGAGGGAGATCCAGTGGCTTATAATACAGCTAGGTCTAATCTGAGGATAGGCATCAGGGAGGTGAAGCACTGCTACAAAATGCAAAAACATGAACACTTTAACAGCTCAGACTCCCGGCATATGTGGCAGGGCATTAAGTCCAAGACAGACTATAAAGATAACACCTGTTCAGCAAACACTTCTCTCCCTAATGATCTGAAACTCTTCTTTGCATGGTTTGACAAGGACAGCAGCCAACCCATCCCCAAGCGGACACTGTAAGAGGCTCCATCATGTACACTGGTGCTGTGAGTCAGGCCCTAAGCTACATCAACCCCAACAAAGCTGCTGGACCTGATGGGGTTCCTGGACAGGTCCTGAAACACTGCATGGGACAGTTAACAGCAGTGTTCACAAGCCTCTTTAATATCTCTTTGAAACAGGACACTGTTCCCACTTGCATCAAGTCTGTTACAATCATCCCTGTTCCAAAACAGATAGCGGTAATGTCCCTGAATGATTATCGCCCAGTGGCCTTGACCCACATAGGTATGAAGTGCTTTGAGCTACTTGTCTTAACACACATAAAAAGTAACATCCCCCATTCCCTGGATCAATACCAGTTTGCTTACAGGGCAAATGGGTCAACATTACAGCATGATACCCTGTCTGCAACTCTGAGAACAGGAATGCCCTGCAGTGCATCATCAAAATGCCCAGCTTCCAACACTGGAAGAAAATCTTTAGAGCCCACTGCAGCCACGAACATCTGAAGAGACTCGACCCACCCTGGACACAGTATTTTCACCCCTTTGCCCTGTATGCCCACATGACCAGGCTGAAAACAACTTTTACCCCAGAGCTGTCACACTGCACTCACTTTCTACCTTATAACAGCACCACTACTGTAACGGTACTGGACCTCAGCTACACTATACACATTATATTGTATCTTGCAAACACTATATTTAATCAAGGATGAAATGTGACTCAGTATGTTAAATGTTGTGCATATGTGTGTGTGTGTGTGTATAGCATCACATCATTAAGGTGCCAAAGAGAGGAAATTACATTGTCCCTAAATGCCAAACATGAGAAAGACGTGACATTTTATTCCCTGTCTATCTGGCTCTCTCTGGCCTCACATTCACACTGCAGTTCAATCTGGTGTCACAAAAAGTTTCTCTGATCGGTTTAGACATCCACAGAATGAAACTTACATGACTGTGCAGAGAGAGAAGTGCTATGATACTAAAGAACACAGACAAAACTAGTTATAAACTGATATTCAGCCATTCTGAGTTTATCAGCATCACGTGATAACCATGTCAGCTGTACCAAAGGATAATGCACAATTTCAGTTTCAGATATTTTGTAGTGAATTTAAATAGCATTAATGTGTAATGTGGAGCTGTCTGTGGTACTGAACAAACTCCATTAATGTGTGTGGAGCTGTCTGTGGTGCTGAACACACTGCATTATGTGTGTGGTGCTGAACACACTGTATTCATGTCAGTGGCGCTGTCCGTGGTACTTATCACACTGTATTAATGTCAATGGAGCTGTCTGTGGTGCTGAACACACTGCATTAATGTATGTGGAGCTGTCTGTGGTGCTAAACACACCGCATTATGTGTGTGGTGCTGAACACACTATATTCATGTCAGTGGCGCTGTCCGTGTCACTTATCACACTGTATTAATGTCAGTGGAGCTGTTTGTGGTGCTAAACACACTGCATTAATGTATTTGGAGCTGACTGTGGTACTGAACACACTGCATTGTGTGTGGTGCTGAACACACTATATTCATGTCAGTGGCGCTGTCCGTGGGGCTTATCACACTGTATTAATGTCAGTGGAGCTGTCGGTGGTGCTGAACACACTGCATTAATGTATGTGGAGCTGTCTGTGGCACTGAACACACTGCATTAATGTATGTGAAGCTGTCTGTGTTACTAATCACACTGTATTAATGTCAGTGGAGCTGTATGTGGTGCTGAACACACTGCATTAATGTATGTGAAGCTGTCTGTGTTACTAATCACACTGTATTAATGTCAGTGGAGCTGTATGTGGTGCTGAACACACTGCATTAATGTATGTGAAGCTGTCTGTGTTACTAATCACACTGTATTAATGTCAGTGGAGCTGTCTGTGGCGCTGAACACACTGCATTAATGTATGTGAAGCTGTCTGTGTTACTAATCACACTGTATTAATGTCAGTGGAGCTGTCTGTGGCACTGAACACACTGCATTAATGTATGTGAAGCTGTCTGTGTTACTAATCACACTGTATTAATGTCAGTGGAGCTGTATGTGGTGCTCAACACACTGCATTAATGTATGTGAAGCTGTCTGTGTTACTAATCACACTGTATTAATGTCAGTGGAGCTGTCTGTGGTGCTGAACACACTGCATTAATGTATGTGAAGCTGTCTGTGTTACTAATCACACTGTATTAATGTCAGTGGAGCTGTCTGTGGTGCTGAACACACTGCATTAATGTATGTGAAGCTGTCTGTGTTACTAATCACACTGTATTAATGTCAGTGGAGCTGTATGTGGTGCTGCGGTGTGTGTTTTGTGTGTTAGTGTGTGTGAGTTTTGTGTTAGTGTGTGTGTTGGGCACTGTTCAAATGAGAGAACTGAAGAGAGAGAGACATGCACTCCTGAGCTCCTGCTAACTAACAACAAAAACAAATATTTTTGCTAGTTCAACCAGGATTTTATTGGATTTTTTGCAAGATCATATTGGATTATATTTACACTGATTTGAATCAGTATCATCTGGATTTAAATTACTTTTCAACAAACTTGGATTTTTGGAACAAACACTCTGGAAATCTCAGCATTTTAAGGACTCTAAAGAACACACCTGAAACAAAGCACCAGCCAACAGAGAAGCTGCATGGACAATCAGATGGTATCAATTTGCAGTGAGTACCTTTAAAAGTCTGGAATATTGGGAACTATAAGGGAAACAAACAGCTAAGTTTAAAACATAAAATAAACAAAAGGAGAGTTCCAGATCTGCTTTCCTGCTCAACAACAACCCAAGATTTTGCTTCTGGAGGTGCAAAGTGGAAGGTGGCAAAGCATCTAAGCCAAACAAAGGGGTGAACGGCACACTGAGTGGTCAATAGGCTGAGAACAGCTAATCCAATAAAAAAAATCTGAAACCTGTATAGCCTCACATCTATTTAAAATTCAAAGACCCAAAGCAATCAAGGTGACAATGGATGGAAATGCCTCATCAGAAGGGTGCGACCTCAACACTCTGGCCATCACATATCCTGACAACGTAAAAAAAGTGAGACTGCAAGAAAGAAATTCAAAACCAAATTAATCAGAGAATTCCCTGAAACTACTAGAGCAGACTTCATGGAAATAAATGACAGAAGAATAAAAACAGACCTGCTCTTCTATACGGAGTACCCAAATGCCTGGCACTCAGCACTCTACTCCAATTTTAAAGACTTAAAAATGGGTGGAAACAGAGCCATGAGACAACTGTATCTGGACACTATGCCAAAGTTCAGCATCAACCTGTATCACAATGGCACTGTAATGGTCCAGGGCTCAGAGGACAGACTTGAGCAATTTGAGAGACAGTTTGCTGAACTAAAAGTCCTAGGACATGTTACTGGTCCTACCCATAAGAAAGGTCATACATTAGATCTTGTGTTATCATTTGGTATTTCTGTATCAAACTTGGAAGTTTCAGATGTGGGCATTTCTGACCATTATTCAGTGGTATTTGTTGCTGTTTGTTCCTATATCCATCCAATCTCTTCTCAGCCTTTACACTATGCTAGGTCCATTAATTCTATAACTGCAAACCTTTTTTCAGAATTGTATTTATCGCATGTTACAGACAAAGCCTTTGGAGAGGATACTGAAGTGCAGGTTGAGGTTTTTACGAAGTCATGTACTTCTATTTTAGATTGTGTTGCCCCTCTTAAACTAAAGAAACACAAGGGAACCTCTCAACCTTGGCTAAATAATGTAACTCGCACTCTTAGACAAGAATGTAGAAAAGCTGAACGGAAGTGGAAGAGAGATAAACTTCAAGTCTCCTATGAGATATTAAAAAATGCTTTGGCTAACTATCAGAAAGTAGTAAAAGAGGAAAAAATTAAATTTTACTCTAAGGTAATTTCAGATAATGCAAAAAGTACTATTTGACACAATTGATTCTATTTTAAACCCCTCAAGGAATGTTATGAGAGATGCCACACAAGAGACTTGTGAAGATTTTTTATTGTTTTTTACACAAAAATTTGAGAAGATCAGAAGTGAAATAGTACCTGTACATTCCTGTTCATTAATTAATCCTGCGCTGTCTAATATTTTTTCTAACTTTGAACTAGTTTCACCAGCGCAGTTGGCAGATATTGTCTCTCAAATGAACGGAGTTAGCTGCAGACTGGATGTTCTACCTACCCATTTTTTTAAAGATGTTTTTCCTACTGTGAGTTCTAGCCTAACAGCTATTATTAACAGTTCTCTAATGAACGGAGTGGTACCTAATAGTTTTAAACATGCAATTCTTCATCCCTTGTTAAAAAAACCTAACTTGGATCATATAGTATATCACAATTATAGGCCAATTTCTAAATTGTCTTTTATTTTGAAAATTTTAGAGAAAGTGGTCTGTTCACAGTTATATTCACATCTGAATACTTATAATATTTTAGATATATTCCAGTCAGGCTTTAGGACCTGTCATAGTACAGAATCGGCACTGCTCAAGGTCACTAATGGTGTATTATTATCGTTGGATTCTGGATCACATGTTGTTCTGGTTTTATTGGATCTGAGCGCTGCCTTCGATACAATAGATCATGAAATTCTTCTCAGTCGTCTGGAGTGTTGGGTTGGTGTGCAGGGTATAGCTCTTCAGTGGTTTGCTTCATATTTAAAAGGCAGGACAGTTGCTGTGAATCTGGGAGACTTCTCTTCCACATTGGCCCCTTTAGTTTGTGGTGTCCCTCAGGGGTCGATTTTGGGACCGTTGCTGTTTTCGCTCTACATGCTTCCTTTAAGCAGTGTTTTTCGAAAGTATAGCATTTCATATCATTGCTATGCAGACGATCTCCAATTTTATTTTCCTGTGAGGCTAGATAACACCTGTTCATTGGACAAAGTACAGGAATGTTACAGTGACATTAAACTTTGGCTATCCAGCAGCTTTCTCCAATTGAATGAGAGTAAAACTGAGGTTTTGATTGTAGGCTCTCCCGTCTTATCTTGCTTTCCTGATTATTTGGGTTCTTTATCCCTAAAGACTGAGAATCATGTAAAGAGTTTAGGGGTAATCATGGACTCATCACTTAACTTTAAGAAACAGATTGGTGCTGTTGTCAAAGGAAGCTTTTTAACCTGAGATCAATTGCTAAATTAAAGCATTTTTTATCTAGTGAGGATTTAGAAATTGTAGTTCATTCTTTTATTACATCTAAGCTTGACTACTGCAATTCTTTATATATCGGTCTCCCCCAGACTCTGCTTGTCCGCCTACAGTTAGTACAGAATGCAGCGGCAAGGCTTTTAACGGGGTGCGAAAGAGAGAACATATTACTCGGTACTGCAATCCCTACATTGGCTTCCGGTCAAATTTAGGATTGATTTTAAAATTCTCTTGTTTGTTTACAGGGCATTGTCAGGCCTTGCCCCGCAGTACATCAGAGATCTTATAGTTCCTTACTCTCCTTTTAGAGTTCTCAGGTCCTCCGATCAACGACTTTTAAAGGTACCTCGTTGTAATTTAAAATCAAAAGGAGATTGTGCTTTTTCCGTGCTAGGTCCGAAACTTTGGAATAGTCTCCCATTCCATGTGAGATCAGCTCCATCGATTACAACTTTTAAGTCTTATTTAAAAACTTATTTATTTTCTTTAGCTTTTGAATAATGTATGTCTGTTTTTTGTTGTATGACTTTCATGTTATTATTTTGTAAAGCACTTTGGAGCAACTTCTGTTGTTTAAAAATGTGCTATATAAATAAAGTTGCTTGCTTGCTTGCTAGCTGAGAAGGAAAAGTCTTCTCTCCCCCCAACAACAGCAGCAGAGGAGGTCAAATCTTCACCATCATGCACACAAACTGCCCCTCTCTACCCACACACACCCAGATCAACAGTTTCTATTCAGTGCATTCAGGAGTGCCTTTCCCAAATGGAAATGGAACTCACTGAATTCAAAGAAAGCAAACTCCAAGAAACTGACACTTCTCAACATCTAAGAGAGGAGTTAAAGACTTTCAAAGAAGAATACCACACCACAATAGGACTGAGGGAGATGAAAATAAAAAATCTCCTAAAAAACAACAACAATTTAAAAAACCACCGTTACAGTGCATTTCAGTTGCTCATCCACAAACTTACAGACAGACAATGAGCAGCCAGCTACAGAGAACAGTCAGGAGACCAGCGACAGTACGGTCACACAGCCAGCTCAGCGCAGTCCTCCTCAAACATAAACCCCTCAAACCCCTCACCAAACCCCAAAGCACTCTCGTAAACCTCAAATCCAGAAACTACAACCACCAAAAACAGCCATTCTTATAGACTCAAATGGTAAGTTCTCGCACCACCGAAAGCTCTTCCCTAAACACACGGTTGGCAAATTCTGGTGCCCCACAACAAACAGCGCACTCCAAATCCTCTGTCAGTCCACTCTGCACAACCCACAGAACATTATCATCCACACAGGAACCAACGACCTCTATACCCTGAGGGAAAGAGTTGCAGATAGTGTCATAAGAGTTGCTAAGAAGGCTCGCAGGGAATTCCCGCAGGCCAACATCACCATCTCAACCCTGCTACACAGGAAGGACTACCCTGCCAACCTGATCAATAGCATCAACCAGAGGATAACAACTGCATGTTCCAGCCTTATGGCCATCAAATTTGCCCACCACCCAAGTCTAACGACTGAGGATTTATACGACCATGTGCACCTAAGCCAGGAGAGTGTAAGAGTCTTTGCTAAAAACTAGAGATGCACCGATTGCAATTTTCTTGGCCGATTTCGATTTCCGATTTTTTTGCAAGTGTGACCTGCCAATACCGATTTTTTTCTGATTCCGATTTTCTTTCTAAGAACTATTATTGACCACATATACAAACAAAATCTATGCTAAATTTTATTTTCATAATAAAATAAATGATTAAACATTACAATTTCCCCCAAAATGCACTAAGTTACAGGATCTTCTCTCACTTAAACAACTCTCTAAATAGAGTGCTCTGTGACTGAAGGTAGAAATAACAATTAACTTGCAAATGAGTTGCTTTATATAACAAATGTAATTTTCCACTATTTTTATAAAATTGACCTTTTTCTCTTTATTAGTCGTCTAACAAAACAATTCCAAAAGATATGAAAAACTGAAGTGTCCAATACGCTCAACTCACGTTTGATTTACAAATATCAGTTGTAAAACTGAGCACTGCTTTGGGAACGGCTTGCATACCTGTCAACACTCCCGTTTTTCCAGGCAGTCTCCCGTTTTGTTATTTCTCCCAAAAAAAACGGCCCATAATTTCTCCCATAATTTGTATGGCCCAAACCACGTTATATGAATAATCACATCAATATATTATTCCAAGGTGGTCCAGTTGCCAGATCTTGAATGAAACGCATCCTACTCAAACAATCAACACATCATACAAATTACAAATCATTTATCACCTCAATCAAGCTACCAAAACCCATTTGCGCTGTTGATATCTGCGCAGGCAGTAGACGCGGGATGTTAAATCAAGCATCACTGGTAGAGGGGAGGAGAAGACTCAGCTGGTGCTCCGGTGAAAAAAACAAAATACATGTACATTTAACAACAGCTGGATGGAAGAATTGAATTTCATATCCCGAAGCCATACCGACAATGCCCACGCCTTTTGCAATGTGTGTCGCGCTGATTTTAATATCGGACATGGTGGGAAAAATTACGTTACTCAGCACATTAAATCACAACGGCACAATTTCTATAGTATTTAGCCTGCCTCTGCCATCCAGATCCCCACTTCCCCTCTCCCGGATTTGTGTACCCAAATGTTGCCAGATAACAGGCTGCGTGTGTGACATGACACAAGATTAAACAACTCGGGCAACGTGACGTCGGAAAGTACCTCCTACTCTGTATCGAGGAAATGTATCAGATTTCTGAACCCTCTGTCCTCAACTATGGAGAACGGCTGGTCGTCCAGGGCCATGACTTCCATAATTTTCCTCGTAATTGCTTTGGTCTTTTCGCTGCTCATTCAAAGGAATGATAGGAGAGGCTGCTGACTTGTGACTGGCTCTGAGCTCTGGCTAGCTTTAGCCGCTTTCACTTTTTAGCTTCTTTTTTAAAATGGGCATTTTCAGCTGGGTGATGGTGTTATAAATGCCTAATTAGGTTTGTTGTATTCTTCACTCACAGTGAAGATCTTCCATGCCAATGACATGTTTACATGCAGCTGTGACGTTATTGCCTGCACCTCTGGCAACAAAACGGACCGGCTTGGAATCGGTAAGACGTGAGGATGAACGGCCGGTTACCGGTCCGGGCATGCTGAAAATTGGCTAATTCCGGTCCCTGGCCGGTCGATCGGTGCATCTCTACTAAAAACCTAAAAGATTCATTACTCTGCAGAAATTCCCAATCTGCACCCTCACAACATCGGCTTACAAGTTCCAACAGTCATCGCGGCAACCAACTTTCAATTACACAAAGGGGCCCAAAAACCAGAAACACTCCAATAAGAAGAGAGCAACCAACCAGACCACAACACACTGAAGCCCAACCAAACTCTCAGCCCAGCTCCAGTCAACCTACAAACATGGACCCTCACACACAACAACAGGAGGCACCGGACAGAACAGCACAGCCCTTTCCGCAATCACAGCAGCTTACTTATGCTGATGTAGTGAAGGGCAAAATACACACGGACTCCACAAATATTACAGAGGTGAAACATCTTCTACATCTCATCTGTAGAATACTGGGGTAAGCCATCTGGACCACCAAAACACCTCACTTTATTCCACTATGACTTCTTTCACTATAAGCTCTTGGAGTATTCAAGGCCTCTACTCCACAATCTTAGGGGCCAAGACTTTAAAAACTGAGTTCCTGAAAAACATTTATAACGAGGACAACATTATTCTGCAAGAAACATGGTGCAGATCAGACGTGGACAGTCACTGCCCTTTAGGATACAGGGAAATATTATTGCCATCACTTAAAAACTGTAAAGTGAAACGCGGAAGAGACTCTGGTGGGGTCATCATTTGGCACAAAGAGACTTTAAAAAAAAACAGCCTATCAAACATGAAAAAACACTCATCACATGTTTGGCTTAAACTTAAAAAAGGCATCATAGACTGTGATAAGGACCTTTACATCTGTGCAGCCTACATACCTCCATCAGAGTCTCCGTACTACAAGGACAATCATTTTGATCAGCTTCAAACAGAAACCAGCCAATTGCAGACCCAGTGGAATGTGATGTTATGTGGGGATCTAAATGCAAGGACAGGTTCAGAACCGGACATTATAGATACCCATGGGAATAACCACATACTGAAAGCCAACACACATCTAACCCCCACCACTACAACACGGAACAATCCGGACAGTACAGTCAACAAAAACGGTAAGGAGTTATTGTGTCTCTGTCGAGGCCTGGGTCTGTAAATGCTTAATGGTAGGATCCGAGGGGACTCTTTAGGTCGATTCACATACTGCTCAGCACTTAGGGCTAGTGTAGTCAACTACGCCATTACAGACATGGACCCCTCTTACATACGTGCATTCACTGTCAGACCACAGTCTACCTTATCAGACCACTGTCAAATGAATGTGTTCCTAAAGTCAATCCAACACCATAGAACAGACCAAGAGCCCAGCAACCTGTTCCAACATACAAATGGTCTCCAAAATATGAGTCTGAATTCCTTAGTGCAATTAGCTCCAAAGACATGTCCAACCTAATCAATAGATTTCAAACAACACGGTTTATGGCTAACAAGATCGACGTAAATTCCACAGTACAACAAATAAATGACATTTATCAAAAGTGCTCAAATTTACTCTGTACAAACAAGAAAACTAAACTTAAAACCGGGGATGAAATTTGGTTCAATAAAGAATGTAAAATTAGAAGAAAACTACTCAGACAGATCTCTAACCAAAAAAATAGAGAGCCACACAAATCTGAAACCAGACAAAACTACTATAAAGCACTCAGGGATTATAAAAATACAATACGTCACAAAAAGCAACACACACCTAAACCACACTCTTAATGAAATTGTTCTGGGAAAAATGGAACAGTCTGAATAAACAACACAGTCAGGACATAGCCATACAAAATGGAGAATTATGGAAAGACTATTTTAAAAACTTATTCAAAGAAATTTCTCCAGAAAATCTCACACCTGACCAGAAAAGCATGCAAAATAAGTCAAAGTAATAAAAAATAACCAAATCCCTTTAGACTATCATATTAGCAGAGAAGAATTGGCAGATGCACTTAAGAAACTAAAACCCAGAAAGGCATGTGGTCTAGACAACATTAGAACAGAAATGCTGAAGCACAGTCCAGCAGTACTGCAGGAGGCCTTGTTAAAACTCTTCAATCTGGTTCTGCAGTCTGGCTATTTTCCTGACACCTGGAGTATGGGCTTAATACACCCATTATATAAGAGTGGAGACAAATTCGACCCCAATAACTACAGAGGCATTTGTGTGAGCAGCAATCTGGGGAAGACTTGCTGCTGTATCCTGAACACCCGGATACAGGCCTTCCTTACCAAGCACAATGTCTTGAGTAGGAGTCAGATTGGATTCCTACCAAACCACCGACCACATTCACACGCTACACACGATAGTCAACCAGCATGTGCACCAAAAAAGCAAAGGCAAGATTTATGCATGCTTTGTTGATTTAAAAAAAAGCATTCGATTCCATTTGGCATGATGGTCTATGTACTAAAATTCTACAATCCAGCATTGGGGGTAAAATGTACGACACTATCAAATCTATGTATTCCGACAACAGGTGCACAGTTAAAATTGGCAATAAAAGAACAGAATTTTTCACTCAAGGGCGAGGAGTGAGACAGGGCTGCAGTTTTAGTCCAACTCTGTTCAACATTTGCATTAATGAGCTAGCAGTGCTACTGGAACAATCTGCAACACCCGGTCTTACTCTAAATCATTCTGAAGTTAAATTTCTTCTCCATGCAGATGATCTGGTGCTGCTGTCAGCTACTGCACAAGGGCTACAGCAGCACCTGGACCTGCTGGAGAACTACTGTCAGAACTGGGCCCTGACAGTCAATCTGAACAAAACTACAATTATGATTTTCCAGAAAAGAGCCAGATTACAGGGCACCAGATTCACATTCACTCTGGGGAACACTGCAATAGAACACACCCGACACTACGACTACCTCCTCTAAACATCAATGCTGCAGGGGGTTTTGGTCTGGCAGTGAATGCACTAAAAGAGAAAGATAGAAGAGCATTCTATGCTATTAAGTGCAAATTTACCCAAGTTGACATTCCTGTAACAATCTGGTATAAGATCTTTGATAGTATTATAATGCCTATTGCGCTGTATGGATGTGAGGTTTGGGGTCCACTCTGTATGGCAGACTACTCTAGATGGGACAAACACCCCATAGAATCCCTGTAGAAACATTCTAAGAGTTCAGAGAAGAACACCTACTAATGCATGCCGGGCCCAACTAGGCAGATACCCCCTTATTATACATATTGAAAAACCATCCCTCAAATTTTGGACACACCTAAATTCAAGTTCCTCTAACACACTGCAACATGAAGCCCTTAAATCCCAAGAGCTGAAGCCTAAAACCAGAAAACTCACAAACCCACTAACAACTAACAAACACCAGTTTCAGACCAGCACTGCTGAACAAAACAAATCAGAATAAACAAAATCATAAAATAAAGCAAAAATTCATATTTGGACCATTGGGAAAATGAAAGTAAAAACCAAAGCAAAGCCCTGGAATGTTATCAGGACCTAAACAGAACATATAATCTGGCAGAATATCTGCTCACTGTAAGAGATCCAAAACAGAGACGGATCCTCCCCAAATACAGACTCAGTGATCACAGACAAACATGAACGAGTCTCACTGGGACACGGGTGAGGTCGAGACAGACAGACAGACAGACAGACAGAGTCTGTTCTCACTGGGACACGGGTGAGGTCGAGACAGAGACACACTTTCTCCTTCACTGTGAGAAATTTACAGAGTTGAGAGAGAATTACCTCCACAAACTCTCAAACCTCATGCCACAGTTTTCCAGTTTGGCAGAAACCGATCAGATGCTGGTGTTACTGGGGAGATCAGATCAGATGCTGGTGATACTGGGGGAGATCACATCAGATGCTGGTGATACTGGGGGAGATCACATCAGATGCTGGTGTTACTGGGGGAGATCACATCAGATACTGGTGTTACTGGGGGAGATCACATCAGATGTTGGCGCTACTGGGGGAGATCACATCAGATACTGGTGTTACTGGGGGAGATCAGATCAGATGTTGGCGTTACTGGGGGAGATCACATCAGATACTGGTGTTACTGGGGGAGATCACATCAGATGCTGGTGTTACTTGGGGAGAACAGATCAGATGCTGGTGTTACTGGGGGAGATCAGATCAGATGCTGGTGTTACTGGGGGAGATCAGATCAGATGCTGGTGTTACTGGGGGTGATCAGATCAGATGCTGGTGTTACTGGGGGAGATCAGATCAGATGCTGGTGTTACTGGGGGAGATCACATCAGATGCTGGTGTTACTGGGGGAGAACAGTTTAGATTCTGGTGTTACTGGGGGAGATCAGATCAGATGCTGGTGTTACTGGGGGAGATCACATCAGATGCTGGTGTTACTGGGGGAGATCAGATCAGATGCTGGTGTTACTGGGGAGATCAGATCAGATGCTGGTGTTACTGGGGAGATCAGATCAGATGCTGGTGTTACTGGGGAGATCAGATCAGATGCTGGTGTTACTGGGGAGATCAGATCAGATGCTGGTGTTACTGGGGGAGATCACATCAGATGCTGGTGTTACTGGGGGAGATCAGATCAGATGCTGGTGTTACTGGGGGAGATCAGGTCAGATGCTGGTGTTACTGGGGGAGATCAGATCAGATGCTGGTGTTACTGGGGGAGAACAGATCAGATGCTGGTGTTACTGGGGGAGAACAGTTTAGATTCTGGTGTTACTGGGGGACAGCAGTTTAGATTCTGGTGTTACTGGGGGAGAACAGTTTAGATTCTGGTGTTACTGGTGGAGGACCATCATGCATCAGATGCAGCTAAATAAATTTTTGAGCTGCACACCTGGTGTTACTGGGGGAGATCAGATCAGATGCTGGTGTTACTTGGGGAGATCAGATCAGATGCTGGTGTTACTGGGGGAGATCAGATCAGATGCTGGTGATACTGGGGGAGATCAGATCAGATGCTGGTGTTACTGGGGGAGATCAGATCAGATGCTGGTGTTACTGGGGGAGATCAGATCAGATGCTGGTGTTACTGGGGGAGATCAGATCAGATGCTGGTGATACTGGGGGAGATCAGATCAGATGCTGGTGATACTGGGGGAGATCAGATCAGATGCTGGTGTTACTGGGGAGATCAGATCAGATGCTGGTGTTACTGGGGGAGATCAGATCAGATGCTGGTGTTACTGGGGGAGAACAGATCAGATGCTGGTGTTACTGGGGGAGAACAGGTTAGATTCTGGTGTTACTGGGGGACAGCAGTTTAGATTCTGGTGTTACTGGGGGAGAACAGTTTAGATTCTGGTGTTACTGGGGGAGATCAGATCAGATGCTGGTATTACTGGGGGAGAACAGATCAGATGCTGGTGTTACTGGGGGAGAACAGTTTAGATTCTGGTGTTACTGGGGGACAGCAGTTTAGATTCTGGTGTTACTGGGGGAGAACAGTTTAGATTCTGGTGTTACTGGTGGAGGACCATCATGCATCAGATGCAGCTAAATTAATTTTTGAGCTGCACACCCTCAGAAACCAATCACTGCCTTAATGTACTTCATTCACAGTACTTTTATTTTCTTATTTTTATAATGTCCTGTTAAATGCTTATTTTATTTTATATTGTATAGTGTATATTGTTATTATAGGTTTTATTTTATTCATTCTAGAGAGAGAGAGATATTGCTGGCAGTCAAAGTTCCACACATACCGTAAAAAGAAAGTCCACAACTTCACCTTTACAAACATCAGCTGTTCACACCTACTGAAAAATAAACCCACAGACAACAAAGCATTTATCATGTCAAGCTGAAACTTGCAATGCCTCAAGAGCACAAACACAGACTTTAACCTCATTCAACCCCACATCCACAAGCATGGACATTTTATTTTGGCTTCACTATGAGCAACACATCATTTAAATGTATTTAAACCATTCAAATACTGTTCACTAGACTCTAAACTGTCATTTAAGGGTTAAACTTTTGCCGCATCAAGTCAAGTGACACAACGTCGTTCTGTTGATTTCCTTGAAGTGCTCCTCCGGGCACAGAGCCAACAAACGTTCCTCTGGTAAGAAAACGTTTTAAGATTTTTCATTGAAACCCTTTAGTGTGTAAAGAGTAGTCTCAAGTTTCATTTGATATGCTGCTTTAAAAAATGATAATAATCATTTTGCACGCTGTCAACATACATGGATGTTGGGACATTATTCCCTCAAGTAGAAAAAACATGATATTTATTTTGAATAACTTTGACATCACTGAACAATGCGGTTCTATTCATTAGCATTAGTAAATGCATTCCTATATTCACTGTTGGGTGCTCATATATCATCCTCTGAAGTGTGTATCATAATAGACAGTCTGTGACACTGCAAGCAGTCGATCCGGGATGAGTAAACTGCAAGTGGTCAGTAGATTGCTGCTCACCTGATCCATATAAGTAAAAGTGCTTCATTTGTGCTATAAGTTAATAAGTCATATTCACAGTGCCCTGTATGTCCAATCAGTTTGATTTAGTCATTTCGTGAGTAGATCATGGGATTGCTAATGAGCACATAATATCTATGGTTGCTGGACTACTGTGTGCTGTAATTATTTCCTGCTTCCTAATGTATTACATATTGTTTGTGTAAACACATTACTTAAAAGGGAAGACTAAACTGAAACCAAGATAAACTGCTATCTACCATCTAAAACACACTAAATCTTGTTTTTATTTTAGCAAAGATCTAGTTTTTTTGTCAAATATTTAGTAAACATAATACTAAAATATAGCTGCAAGCAGCAGTTAATGGGTTTCAATCCTTTGATGTCCTTTAAGTACATATGTAATGGATATTAAGTATCAATTCTTGAGTCTTTTAACTAAAACAATGTTAAAGTGCCTTCATTTTCAGAAACACCAGGTTAGGTATCACAGAGATATGGTATTTTTTACATTCCTGACTGTTATTGCGCCACCAGGAGGCAGAGGTGCACAATATTTTTTCAGTCCTCAGATTGACCCTCTACATAGGTGTTCCAGATTTGGTGTCAATATCTCATTCCGTTGAAAAGTTATAGCCATTTAAGTAGAGGCCACATTAACTTTATGCTTTCTTGCATACCGTTGTGATGATTTTGTTAATATTTTGACTCAAGAGAATCTTTCCGCACTGGTTTGGTTCCGATTGGGCAAATAGCATAGGACTAGTTCAAATTGCTGCTTCAAGTTGATTGGTCGATGGCGGCCATGTTTTTCAATATATGTGACTGTTCTCATAGACCTTAAATGGCACCTTGGTTGAAGACACTGCATGCAAAAATTCAAGTCCATCAGAACAACGGTTCCATAGTATTTTATTTGTCCTGAGAATGATCCCATACATATGTGAACCACATTTTGTGATAAAATGTAATTCCGTTCAAGAGATATAACCGTTTTAGTAAAAGTGGCCATGACCACAACGTTTTCTTTGATAATTATTAATAATTGGGACTCCAGAGAATCTTTGGTTCAGATCTGAACTATAACTAGTTCAAAAAAGTAGTTTTGTTAAATAATCTCAAATATTTAACAAATTATTTGATTCACACCAAGGTTTCTTGAGGCAAAGTAGCTCAGAAAGAGGAGGTCTATCATATTTTTCTTTGTGAATACAGCTGTATCTAAATCAATTTAAACGCATTTAAAATGTGATATCTATTTTTATTTATTGATTTTTTTTGCACAGAACTTCCGGGCCAAGAGACAAAGATGCCTACCACGTTTCATTCCGATACTCCTTTTTCAACCTTGTCAAATAGTTTCTAAAAGCTGATTGGTCGATGGCAGCAATGTTTTTCAATATATGTGACTGTCCTCAAACCAAACCAAAATGGTCCTGAGCTTAAATATTGATTGCCATGATGCAAAGAATCATTTCTCACTATAGCGCCACCTATGGGCCGATTGAGCCGATTCAATGCATATAGCTAGTCAGCCGGAGTACTACCATCCCTGAATGTTTCAAGCCTCACGGTTTGTTCTGCACTATCAGTTTTAGAAAAATAATAATAAACATCCTTACAAAATCAATGGGGTTTCTTGCCCTTTGAACTTGAACCACTAATAAGAAGACATTCAGTACAAATACCATAGGGTAACCAGTACCTTTACCCTAATTCTAAAAATTATAAAAGGGTTTCAGCCCTTCTGGCTTGAACCCCTTATTTAAAAATACCCATTCACTTGCAGATCTGAGATATTCTTTTAAAAATCTTTGTGTTCTGCTGGAGGAAGAAATTCACACATCTAGGATAGCATGAGGGTGAGTAAATGATGAGAGAATTTTCATTTTTGGGTGAACGGTCCCTTTAAATGAAATGACACACCAGCATTGAATTTAAATTCCAATCTGACATTTTAAAATTAAGTAGGATACACTTCCCTGACATCATGATAACATCTATCTTTTAAAAAGGAGATACATTTTATCCTAATAATTATTTGTATGAGTAAGCAGGGAAAGGTATTTTTAGTATAATAAATTAGACTTTTTGAATTTATTATTTATGACACAACGTCTTGAGCAAATGTAAAATTGGATTTTTACTAAATTACAGAACAACTGATTCTAATTAAAAAACATAAAAGCAACGGTTTTGAATGACTTCTTGCATGAACTTATTGAAAGTCGGCTTGTTCAACATCTAGTAAGCAAAGGCACAAACAACTTGAAATGAAATACTCAACGAGCACATGTGTGTTTGTGTGTGCACATACTTTTGACCATAGAGTGAATATCAGACGGATTTATGGATAATCTCTAGAAACTATCCTACTTTAAATGCTTATGTGATGCTCTAATTCTAGCAGTTATGACAAGAAATGTTTCATTGTCAAGGGGATCAGCGTCACAGATATAATAACACTCTGATATCTGAAATATTAAATCACATTTAAGCCATTTCTTTACTGTCTTCAACTCTCTGTTCGTTTGA
Source organism: Xyrauchen texanus (assembly GCF_025860055.1). Classification (NCBI taxonomy): domain Eukaryota; kingdom Metazoa; phylum Chordata; class Actinopteri; order Cypriniformes; family Catostomidae; genus Xyrauchen; species Xyrauchen texanus. Next base: position 1,233,966 of record NC_068277.1, on the reverse strand, counting down.
ACATGTTGAAGTTTCCTAATTTCATCCAGTGAATTGTTAAGTGGATCGATTCTTCAGACTCCCTGTAAATGAACTGAATTCACTTTCAACTCAACGTGCAGCCGGCATGTGAAATTCCTCTTAAGTGGAAGTAATGCTCAGGAAATAAGTTCCGAGTGATGCATCTCCTCTGATTTAACTCAATCTTCCTCCAGCTGCCGTGGAACGATTATTAAAATGAAACCCTTGTTCAGTTCTGCAGTTATTAAATCGCTCTACTTCACCATTTCATTCAAAGTTTGTAACTTTTAAATCTTGTGCAGCCAAAAAAACACAAAAAAACACAAAAAACAACCACCAGCCATCAGCACAAGACACTAAATCCATTAATATGAGTTATTAGTGGCACGCATCACTATTACTATTGATCATTTTCTTTAAAGCAGCTTTGAATCGATGAGTATTGAACAAAAAACAAGACAGCATTCGAGGGGCCCAATTTATGACGACATGTATGGTAGCAGTGACTGAAACAAAGAGAGGCTACAAAGACAAATTCATAATACACACGCTTGGTTTCTTTAAAATGGACATCAACTGCAACTTATGAACTCATGTTGATTCACAGAACAGTTTATGTTTGTTACAGTTGGTTGATCAACACAGTAGTTCATACAAATTGAATTATTAACGTATAAATGAATGCTTGGGTAATATTTAATCTTTCAGCATCATATTTTGACTATCCGTTATTCAGAACAATGCCAAGAGTATTTTTGAAGTGGTTTGGAAAGTGAGCGATGCATGTGAGATAATGTGATTGTAGCTCGGCTTCGTCCAGCAGGTCAACACATTAATCAGATGCTCTGATAAACAGAGGTAAAGCGCTTAAAAGCTAAGTTCCAAATAAATATTATTTTTGAACTAGAGACGTCCCGATCAAAATCGGCAGATATTCATCTTAAATACGTGATCGGCTGATCGTGGCGAGATTTAGGGCTGATCTTATTTGCAGCACGCAGGAATCACACACACACATCTCCTGTAATGAACGAGTGTTTCTCAGCGCTTGAAGTATGACAGAATGGACTCTGGAGACATGATGTAATTGAGATGAATATGCCGGTTTGTTTTTTCAAATATGTAAGAATTACACGAGTATGAATATTAATTTGCCCATTTTCTAGGGTCATTTCGGGAGTTATTCAGACTCGTTACACAGTGAACAGGAAGAGGAAGAGGATCTAGAGGCTGCTAACAGGTTGAAAAACAAATTAAACAATGAATAAACATGCAAATACATGACATGATTTGAGACAATCAGACGTTATGTTGAGTGACAGAGACTGTTTGATCGATCATGAGCGCTCTATGACAAAGACGTCAATATCTCATCATCAGTCACTCATCCCAATATAAATCAGATTAATGTTGGTCACAATACCACTAATAATAAATATAACTGTTTAACCTTCAATAACGCATTTGCTTAATAATCAGTGATTTGTGTTCTCAAAGACAGTAAACAGACCGTAGGTATTAATGATTTCTCACTGGAGCAGTTTTACAGCTTGTCATGAATATATTTGTCTTGTTTTTGAATGTATCTCTGCGGTGTGTGATGCTCTCATGGTTTTTACTGTTTGTCAGTATGTCACAATGGCATTTTGACATTGACAACAGAACTATTAATAACCGTTTTATTATTGTTGAACTTGGGCCTGTTTACAGCATTTGTAAGTGTATGTAAGATTTCTATTCATCCATACAGAACTCAGTGGATTTGTGATTAGTTTTTGAACATGAATATTAAAAGTTAAAATAAGCTTTTACACCATTCTAAGTAGAAGTTGATTTTATATGTGGGTTTTAAATTAAATGCATGAAAGCTGTAGACATCTTTTAGCTACTTTGTTTACTTAGTTACAAGGCAATTATCTATTATCTAGGCAAATACAAGTATCAGATCGGGACTCGGTATTGGCAGATATTTCATATTTAAATATCAAATCGGGATCTGGGGCCAAAAAACATGATCGGGACATCCCTATTTTGAACCCTACAACTATTGGTGTTCCAGAGCTTTCCCAGTGGATATTAATGTCTTCAAAGGGCACAGGGATGTTCACTTCTGATCGGAACACACACTGTATCTTTAACATTCACATAGATAATGAAAATGACACATTCGGATTAGTATTTATCATTATTCTCAACCCTCTTGGAGTCAGAAAAAATGTAATAAGACTAACTTATCGCCATAATCATATGCTATATTTAATTCTGTCATATGGTATTGATGTTGATAATATAGAAATTCTGCAGCAGAGCGATGACATCATGGATCATTACCTCGTCTCTTATAAGCTGCAATCAGCTAATGTTACTCAATCTACACCATGCTATCGTTCAGGTAGAACTATTCTTTCGACCACTAAAGATTCACAAATAATCTTTCAGATTTATCTCAAATACTCAGTAAGGCAAAAACAAGAGCTCGATGTAACACCAGAAAATTTAATGACAGAACATATAATATTGGTAAATTAGTGTCATGGTGTTGGTAAAATTGGAATTATGCAATCATCTGTCATAGCACCTCAGAAAACAGTGTCTCATAATTTTCAATCCTTCTCTGTCATAGGTCATGAAGAGCTAACAAAACTTATCGAAACATCAAAAGCCACAACATGTTTGTTAGATCCTATACCAACTAAACTCTTAAAAGAGGTATCTCCTGTAATCTCAGAACCTCTTCTTAATATCATTAACTCCTCGCTATGCTTAGGACATGCCCCAAGAAACTTTAAAATGGCAGTTATCAAACCGCTTATTAAGAAGCCACAACATGATCCTGGAGAACTGGCTAATTATAGACCGATTTCAAATCTCAAAATCAACAGGTAGTATCCTCCCAAATATGTTCATTTCTAGAGAAATAGTATACAGTCAAGTCCATAAATATTGGGACATCGACACAATTCTAATCTTTTGGCTCTATACACCACAATGGATTTGAAATGAAACGAACAAGATGTGCTTTAACTGGAGACTTTCAGCTTTAATTTGAGGGCATTTACATGCAAATCAGGTGAACGGTGTAGGAATTACAACAGTTTGTATATGTGCCTCCCACTTTTTAAGGGACCAAAAGTAATGGGACAATTTGCTGCTCAGCTGTTCCATGGCCAGGTGTGTGTTATTCCCTCATTATCCCATTTACAAGGAGCAGATAAAGGGTCCAGAGTTCATTTCAAGTGTGCCATTTGCATTTGGAATCTGTTGCTGTCAACTCTCAATATGAGATCCAAAGAGCTGTCACTATCAGTGAAGCAAGCCATCATTAGGCTGAAAAATCAAAACAAACCCATCAGAGAGATAGCAAAAACATTAGGTGTGGCCAAATCAACTGTTTGGAACATTCTTAAAAAGAAAGAATGCAACCGGTGAGCTCAGCAACACCAAAAGACCCGGAAGACCACGGAAAACAACTGTGGTGGATGACCGAAGAATTCTTTCCCTGGTGAAGAAAACACCCTTCACAACAGTTGGCCAGATCAAGAACACTCTCCAGGAGGTAGGTGTATGTGTGTCAAAGCCAACAATCAAGAGAAGACTCCACCAGAGTGAATACAGAGGGTTCACCACAAGATGTAAACCATTGGTGAGCCTCAAAAACAGGAAGGCCAGTTTGGAGTTTGCCAAACAACATCTAAAAAAGCCTTCACAGTTCTGGAACAACATCCTATGGACAGATGAGACAAAGATCAACTTGTACCAGAGTGATGGGAAGAGAAGAGTATTCAATTTCATATTAATTTTTAAATTCTGTTAACTACATACAAAGCTTTGAATGGTCTAGCTCCACAGTACTTAAGTGACCTTCTGTCATGCTATATTCCATCACGTTCATTACGATCACAAAATACTGGCCTGTTAATAGTTCCTAGAATATCAAAATCCACCAAAGGAGGAAGATCCTTTTCAAATTTGGCTCCTAAACTATGGAATAGTCTCCCTAACACTGTTCGAGATGCAGACACACTCCCTCAGTTTAATTCTAGACTAAAAACTCATCTATTTATCAAGACAAACACCTAATTTACATTTATGCATTTTGCAGAAGCTTTTATCCAAAGCGACTTACACTGCACTTATTACAGGGATAATCCCCCCAGAGCAACCTGGATTAAGTATCTTGCTCAAGGACACAATGGTGGTGGCTGTGGGGATCGAACCAGCAACCTTCTGATTGCCAGTTATGTGCTTTAGTCCACTACGCCACCACCACTCCATTTATCCTTCAACTCACATTTAGTCTTCAGAAACTCTAAATAATTCTCAGAAACATATCTCATGATCTATAACTCTGCAATAAATTGAATGGCATCTACAATAATATCATATCAATTGATTCCCTGTCTCAACCTCGGGATTCATACCAGAGCTGACCAGATCCAGCTCCGTTCCTGCTTGGTGTCAGACTCCACCGATACGTGTTGCCGACTGATGATGGCAAACTACAGACGGTGCCAGCCACTTCAGTCTATTATGATGGACTTCAGAGGATGAACTGATGCCAACTCCAACCATAAGACATGGGATACTTCATATGCCATTGTCTGAACCTTGGATTGAGGATGGACCACACCGAACCTCACCGAAATGACCATCCGGTTGAACTGCGATGCATCTCACTGACCTCTGCCTTTATCACCTCGGACTATTGATGGACTACGATCTTGAATTGGAATACATAGACTGTCAATTAATTACCAACAAAACCCTTCATCAGCCAATTAACAAGGACAATTGCATCTATGTGAACTTCTGCAATTAATCCAGGATGGACTTCAAAAGACATTGGTCATTAATCTTACACTTCGATGTTTAAACACTGACCCTTAACACTTAAAGTCATGGTTTAAAATTATTAAACAATACATAAGTAATATTTAAATTATATTCATGATGTTAGTCAGAGGGGAACTGGCCCCCACAGTGAGTCTGGTTTCTCCCAAGGTTATTTTTCTCCATTAATCAACATCTTATGGAGTTTTGTGTTCCTTGCCACAGTTGCTTTTAGCTGCTCACTGGGGTTATTAATACAATTATTATTTAAATATTTAATTATTTATTTTATACACAATCATATTTAATGAAACTCCACAATGATGACTCTTAAGACAGTATAGATATTACAGTTTTATTTTCTGTTAATACCTGATCTTCTATAAAGCAGTTTTGAAACAATGTGCATTATGAAAAGCACTATACCAATATCACTTTTGGGAGTAAAGGGCAGTCCTCTCTTTGATTGGTGAATGTCCCTAAAGCGCAGTTTCCACACGTGCAATAATGGTGAACCTCATTGTTTTTAATTAATGCTTGTCGTTGGCAGGACCATACACATACAAATATCATCTCAAATGTATGATATTCACTGAAAGAAAACTGTAAAGTGGTGGCTGGCGAAGAACACCGAATTCCGACATTTTTTAGAAAGTAAATTCCTTAAAAAGGCGTTCATAAATTAGAATAGATCCATACAAATACATTTATGTAGCTTTTTTATTTTTTATGATAGCACAAAACTCTGAGCTCTTTAATGCAATAGCAGTTGGCAGGACTGACCTACCGGTCCATAGCAGTTTTCTGCCAATTCAAAAATTTGACTGCTCTAATGGCAAATAAGTTCCGTAAAAAGGCATTCATGTATATGCAGTGCATCCGGAATGTATTCAAAGCGCTTCTTCCACATTTTGTTATGTTACGGCCTTATTCCAAAATGGATTAAATGCATTATATTCCTCAAAATTCTACAAACAATACCCCATAATGACAATGTGAAAGAAGTTTGTTTGAAATCTTTGCAAATTATTCACAGTATTCTAATTAAGTATTCATAGTCTTTGCTCAATACTTTGTTGATGCACCTTTGGCACCAATTACAGCCTCAAGTCTTTTTGGGTATGATGCTACAAGCTTGGCACACCTATTTTTGGGCAGTTTCTCTCATTCTTCTTTGCAGGACCTCTCAAGCTCCATCAGGTTGAATGGGGAGCGTCGGTGCACAGCCATTTTCAGATCTCTCCAGAGATGTTCAATGGGGTTCAAATCTGGGCCCTAGCTGGGCCACTCAAGGACATTCACAGAGTTTTCCCGTAGCCACTCCTTTGTTATCTTGACTGTGTGCTTGGGGTCATTGTCCTGTAGAAAGATGAACCTTCGCCCAAGTCTGAGGTCGAGAGCGCTCTGGAGCAGGTTTTCATCAAGGATGTCTCTGTACATTGCTGCATTTATCTTTCCCTCGATCCTGACTAGTCTCCCAGTTCCTGCCACTGAAAAACATCACCACAGCATAATGCTGCCACCACCATGCTTCACTGTAGGGATGGTATTGGCCAGGTGATGAGCAGTGCCTGGTTTCCTCCAGACATGACGCTTGCCATTCAGGCCAAAGAGTTCAATCTTTTGTTTCTCATGGTCTGAGAGTCCTTCAGGTGCCTTTTGGCAAACTCCAGGTGGGCTGTCATGTGCCTTTTACTGAGGAGTGGGTTCCATCTGGCCACTCTACCATACAGGCCTGATTGGTGTAGTGCTGCAGAGATGTGTTCTTCTGGAAGATTCTCCTCTCTCCACAGAGAACCGCTGGAGCTCTGTCAGAGTGACCATCAGGTTCTTGGTCACCTCCCTGACTAAGGCCCTTCTCCCAGATCGCTCAGTTTGGCCGGGCGGCCAGCTCATGAAGAGTCCTGGTGGTTCCAAACTTCTTCCATTTATGGATGATGGAGGCCACTGTGCTCACTGGGACCTTCAAAGCAGCAGAATGTTTTCTGTACCCTTCCCCAGATCTGTGCCTCAATACAATCCTGTCTCTGAGGTCTACAGACAATTCCTTGGAAACCATCAATGAGCAAAAGTTTCCTTCCAGTCATAAATTAATATAATACAAGGAGAAATGGACCTGGTAAACTGCAAGTAAACTCTATATAAAAGGCCTTAATGTATATGAAAAGATTCATAATGAAAATCAATTTAGAGGGGGCCACCATTTTTATTGATAGTATCCTAAGCTTTGTAAATAAACTTAAAGAAAAAAGTGATACAAGTGGCAGGAGGACTGACACATCTGTTAGTGCCAGCTTCTGCCAGCCAGCGAGAGATCAAACCCCTACTGGATGGAGCAAACAACGCAAAGCCGAACCCGTTAATCTTGCGTGACCCACAGAAAGTATGAAGCAGCGAGCAAATGGTCTTTCCACTCACTTGCTTTAGCCCATATGCCAACTCCAACGCGTGGCAATGGTGGCACCTGTGCCTCCGGTTGTCGACCCCTGGGTAAGCGTTTTAAATTACAACTCCAAGTACATACAGTACGTTTACACCCCAGTGCTAATGGTACAGCCCACAGTACAGTTTGTAAGACAAAAAATTAATTTAAAAATGGAAAATTGGTGATAAGTCAATAAAATAAATAACAAATAAAAAGTACAATTGAAGAAAGGGACAATTATTAATTCTTAAAATAACCAGAAAAAAGGAACTAAAAGTTTCAAACCGTTTTCCCATTTGGATTGGTATGGTCTGAAAAATAAATTTGTAAAGCGTTACACGGTCACAAATCTCAATAAGTCATTTTTCACATTTTAGGATGATAGCACAAAAACTCTGTCTAAGGCACCTTTTTCGAACTCACCAGCTGGGGACTTTAAAAGGCCACCTGGTACTCAAACCACATGAAGGTAAACAAATAAAAAATAAATGTTTTGTCATTTTTGGGTGAACTGTCTCCATTTTCCCTCCATATTTACAGGCTCTGCTTAAATCCTCTGTAAATCACTAAAGGCCTCATAAAAAGAGAAGTGTCTTCTCTCCATCGCTGGAACATCTCATCAGACGTGTTTTAAGTCATGTCGCGTATGGCTAATCAGCAGCAATTATGATGATGATGTGAATGGAGGAGGAGCATCACTTCCCCTCATAAGATCACCATTACTCATGAGACAGACAGAGACTGAGAGAAAACTGCAATTACTAGTTCACTGTGGAGGTTAAGGGGATTATAGTCAGATTTGATCTGCTGACAGACAGTGGTGAACTCTGGCCTCTGGGGTCACGCTCCTGTCATGGCAGGTGAAGAGGTCACGTCTGGAGCAGCGCAGCTCAAGTTTGAGCTCCAGATGAACGTTCCAACACCAGGAGATTTGACACTAATCTCACACTTTAAAGTGCGCAAAAACTCACCTGCAGACGGCAACTAAATGAACGGTTCAAGCTACTGAAAACTGACAGGCAGGCTGAATAAATCAGAATACTATTTCAAGAAACACACCAGTGTTTAACATTCATTACCTAGATTGTGGTGGCCTGCTGTCTAATTTGTCTCGTCACAGTTTCATAATGAATCGAAAATATTTTTACACATCATAATAACATAAAAGATCTTTATTGTTGTGTTTTGCGCAAGTTCATCACAGGTAGCCACTCTTACTTCATTTCTTTGATGGCTCACAGGACTCGACATTAACGCTCGACCAGGACAAGTAGATTTTTGAAGGGGCAAGTGAAAAAGAATTTGAATTGCCGACCATACAAGCAGACTGATTAAAACATCAATAACAAAGAATTAACTGGCTATATTTGTGATAGGCTAGGCCTGTGCCACTCATTAGAAAATTCATCTTGTTATTCTGAAGGTGAAAGTAATCCAGAGCACGTATAATTCACTAGTGATCTAGTAACAGCTGCGCCCTGTTTGATTGACAGACGGTGTATGTGTGTGTGCCTGAACGGTCAAATACACTTCATCACACTTCATTCATGCAAACACAGAGCCTGATGTCTAAAGTCAAAGAAAATAGATTAGTATTCAAATGTGGGACTTGTAAATGTGCATCATTATAATAATCAAACATCCAGAACAAACGAGACAACACTCACGGCTCTTGACTGAGTGACTTTAAAAAGTATTAATGTAATATAATCATACAAGTTTTGCTGCATTTTATTCTAAATGTTTCCTTTAAAAGTTTTAACAGCAGTTTAAATTATTCAAGCTGTTAAAAAAAAAAAAAAAAAAGAATCTTAATTTTTAGTTCTATTATTTTTAATCTTTCTATTCATTGCTGTTTTATATACTAACTGTACAAACTACCATACATAACATGAATAATGATCATATGACAACAGGCTCCTCCCCTACAGTGCAGTGTACAGTTCACACAGAATTTAGTTGAGTGACGGGTACACTATTAGGTTTGGCATCGGTCACAATTTTAGAAAAATATACAACAAAAACTTTGACATGTTACTTGAGCATGAAACTTAAATGTACACATTATTGCATTGAGAATGTTTGAATGATGTATTCAATATGTACAAGAACAGTGTAGGTTGTAAAAAGTATGTGACCCCTAGGCTAATGACAGTCAAGATGAATCAAAGGGAACACCGCAGAATGATCAATGAGGTAAAGAAGATCCCTTGAGTGACAGATAAAGATTGAAGGAATCATTGGAACTGGTGAACATCTCTGTCATGAGTCTACTGTACAGAAAACATTAAACAGGTGTTCATGACAGGACATCACAAAGGAAGACGCTACTTTCCAAAAAAACATGGCTGCGCACCTGAAGTTTGCCAAAGACCACCTTGACACTCCACAACACTACTGGGAACATGTTTTGTGGACTGATGAAACTAAGGTTGATTGTTTGGGAAGAACATGCAGCACTATGTATGGTGTAAAAAGGGCATCACATACCAACATGAAAACATCATCCCAATGGTGAAGAACGGTGGAGGGAGCATCATGATTTGGGGCTGTTTTGCTGCTTCGGGGCCTAAAGGAAAAACTGTATTCCCAAGTTTATCCAGATAATATCTAGTGATGGGAATCTTAAGGAAATTAACGGATCCGGTTCCTCTTAAGCATGTTTTTTTTTTAAGAATTATTTAGAAATGACTAATATAGATATAGAAATGCAATTCTTAATGCATTTACTACCCTCTGCTGTCTGTTACCAAATAATGAGCTCATTTAAGATTCCTACAAAGCAGATAATGCAGTTCTTGTAAGGTGTTTTTGTAGACGTTTTAGGGACATAATTACATTCCAGTAATAGATGCTAACTATATTTGAAAGAAACAAATCTAAACAAACAAAAAAATGTGATGGCATATTTCATTGATGAATTTATTATTTTCTAAAATTCCACTTATAACTGCACTGCTTGATTTAATAGACACAGGTCATCGTTAAATGAACAGAAACTGTTCCAGAGACAGTTTAGACAGGGTTTAGTAGCCTAATGTTGTACTTCAGGCTTGTGAGATTTCAACAGTTCTTACAATGACCCTAAACATCGACGTAAATCCACTACAGAATGACTTCAAAAAAAGAAAATCCCTATTATGGAGTGTCCCAGTCAGAGCCCAGACCTGAACCCAATACAGATGCTGTGGAATGACCTCAAGAGAGACACCAGATATCCTCAGAATATATCTGAACTTAAGCAGTTCTGTAAGGAAGAATGGGCCAATATTCCTTCTGTATGTTGTGCAGGTCTAATCCTGGCCAGTACCTGGATGGGACACCTCCTGGTAAAACTAAGATTGCTGCTGGAAGGGGTGTTAATGATGCCAGCAGGGGGTGCTCACCCTGTGGACTGTGTGGGTCCTAACACCCCAGTATAGGGATGGGGATACTATACAGTAAAAAAGGCACCATCTTTCAGATGAGACGTTAAACCGAGGTGCTGACTCTCTGTGGTCAATAAAAATCCCAGGACACTTCTCGTAAATGAGTAGGGGTGTAACCCCGGTGTCCAGACCAAATTCCCCCCATTGGCATTAATTGGCTCTATAACCCTCTCCTCTCCACCAGTTGCTGGTGTGTGGTGAGCATGACTGCTGTCAATCATCCAGGTGGATGCTGCACACTGCTGGTGGATGATGAGAGTCCCGTTCACTGTTTAAAGCGCTTTGAGTGTAGTGTCAGAAAACACTATATAAATATAACATTCATTCATTCAATCCACAGATACCCGACAGAGATCATCACATTTTATGACCAATTCATGCTGAAAACAAGCAAAGGGTCACATACTTTTCCTTGCAACATAGGGGTGGGCGATATGGTTCTCACGATTTGTTTATGATGTACTGTACGATCTGAGGTTCACGATTCCATACAAGTTATATTTTGATGAACATCTGCGGTCTCTCTTCACATCGCCCGGAACGCTGACCCACTTTCATCTGATCCTGAACCAGTTTAAAACGAGACCGTGAGACAGTCTAACTAATCTCTTCCAAGTTATCTGAGACAAAGTAAATATATGAATGATTATATTGAATGATATTTCATTTTATGGTGCGTTTCGCTCTTAAGTTCTTAATTTTACACTCTGATAATTAACTTGCACAATGTGAGATCACATGACTTTATTTTTCACCATCACTGTCCTACATAATATTACATTTCTGCTTAAAAAACTGCTAATTACATGTTTAAATGCAATTTCATAGATTATTCATTCTATA